>NC_057795.1:584246-621692 GCF_018294505.1 Triticum aestivum
CGTAGGTCTGGGTTTTGTATACCGCACATGTAGTACTTGTATCCTAGGAGATAAGACACCGGTCGCACCCCTTGTACCTATATATATGTGCCTAGTGCACGATCAATGAGATATCAATGCACCAAATCATTCTCTACAATTGGAATATTTGCAGAAGACGGGGAACACAGAAATTAATCTGCCTTATACAGATCATACATGGTGTCATGTATTAAGTATGACAAAATTAAAATAAATGACTTTTTTCCTACAGCAGAAATGACAACCTAAGAAACAGTGGACTCATGAGCCCAAAAGAAGAAAGAAGTGTAAGAAAAAAATACATCGACTTTTGGCTACATGCAGGCTGATTTGTTTCTGCAGCTACATAAGATATAACACCACAATAAATCTATTATGGAAATAATGTTGCCATGAAACGAAGCTGCATAGCAACTTGAAGACATAAGATGTAATGTGCATGAATTTAATTGTTTATAAGAATTTTGGAACCCATGCGCCCTCTCATGTTTATTTTGTCCTCATATGTGTTTGTTCTCTACATGGATAAATTAATATTAGCACACGTGAGGGGACAAGAGGAAAGATTGATGAAAAAGATAAAAGACAATACCTATGAAGTTGCAACTATACAAAGGAAATGAGCTGAACTACATGAAGAAAAGTAGGTGCAACACTAGTTAGAAAATGCATGTAGACACTTCTGCAATATCTAGCATAAATATGCTCTTCTTCAAGCAAAGAAACTTCATAAAAGCATGAAGCACAGAACGAGAAAAAAGGTTGTATAGTCAAGAACAGGTCACTCACCACCTTTATGTAATTTCTTCGAGGACCGGAGCATTAAGGAAAATCATGCATTCCATTGGGAGCCTGAACATAAGGCCTCTACATGCTCAAGGGAGGCATCCCTGAAATGGTAGAGAAGCCTCAAGATAAAAATCAGCCAACCACAAAGAATTGACTCGCACAACACAATAATAGACGATAACGCACACGTTGCAATAGCTTTCAACATAGAAACTATTGACGAACGTTGCATGGAAAACGAAACAAAAAATCTACGCACACGCAAGATCTATCCATGGAGATGTATAGCTAGGAGAGGGGGAGATCATCTACATACCCTTGTAGATCGCTAAGCGGAAGCATATATAACGTGATTGATGTAGTTGTACACTTCATGATCCGATCACGATCCAACCGATCTAGTGCCGAACGGACGGCGCTCCGAGTTTAGCACACTTACGGCTCGATGACGTCTACTCCTTCTTGATCCAGCAAGTGGGAGGGATAAGTAGATGCGATCACCCAACTGGACGGCGGCCACCGTTGGGGCGCACCTGGCTGCCTCCCCTCCCCACCCACGACACCCCCTCTCCCCGGTTTCATCCTCCGTCAAGTTTTTCCGCGGTGCATGGCGAAGCCTTGTGGAACAAGTTCACCATCACCGTCACCACGCCGCCGTGATGCCGGAACTTATCTACTACTTCGCCCCGCTCGCTGGATCGAGTTGGCGAGGACGTCATCGAGTTGAACGTGTGCTGAACGCGAAGGTGTCGTACGTTCGGTGCTTGATCTGGACGGAACTGAAGGTGTACGACAACATCAACCGCATTGATAAACGCTTTCGCTTAGCGATCTACAAAGGTATGTAGATGATCTGCCCCTCTTGTCACTATGCATCTCCATGGATAGATTTTGTGTGTGCGTAGATTTTTTTTTCTTTTCCATGCAGTGTTCCCAAATAGTGGAATCATGAGCCAGGTCTATGCGTAGATGATATGCACGAATATAACACAAAGGAGTTCTAGGTGGTGATGTTTGATACATCTCCAACGTATCTATAATTTTGATAGTTTCATGCTATTAGATAATCTGTTTGGATGTTTTATATGCATTAATATGCTATTTTCTATTATTTTTGGACTAACCTATTAACCAAGAGGCCAGTGCCAGCTTTTGTTTTTCTTTGCCTATTTTAGAGTTTTGTAGAAAAGTAATACCGAACGGATTCCAAACAGAATGAAACTTTCACGATGATCTTTCTTGGACCAGAAGGAAACCATAAGACTTGGAGATGAAGCCGGAGACGCAACGAGGCGGCCATGAGGCAGGAGGGCGCGCCAAGGGGGTAGGGTGCTCCCCCTACCTTGTGGGCCCCTAGTGGTTCTCTTGACCTAGCTACTTCGCCTATATGTACTCTTATACCCTGAAAACCTCCAGGGGAGCCACGAAACCACTTTTCGACTGCTGCAACTTTCTGTACCCGTGAGATCACATCTAGGATCCTTTTCCGGCGTCCTACCGGAAGGGGATTAGATCACGGAGGGCTTCTACATCAACACCATTACCTCTCCGATGAAGCGTGAGTAGTTTAATTACCACCTAGCTAGGTGGCTTCTTCTCTCTCTTTGATTCTCAATGTCATGTTCTGCTCGATGTTCTTGGAGATCTATCAATGTAATATTATTTTGCGGTGTGTTTGCCGAGATCCGATGAATTGTGGATTTATGATCAGATAATCTATGAATATTATTTGGTTCTTCTCTGAATTCTTATATGCATGATTTGATATATTTGCAAGTCTCTTCGAATTATCGGTTTAGTTTTGCCTACTAGATTGATCTTTCTTGCAATGGGAGAAGTGCTTAGTTTTGGGTTCAATCTTGCGGTGTCCTTTCCCAGTGACAGTAGGGGCAATAAGGCACGTATTGTATTATTGCCATCAAGGATAAAAATATGGGGTTTTCATCATATTGCTTAGGTTAATTCCTCTACGTCATGTGATCTTACTTAATGTGTTACTCTATTCTTTATGAACTTAATACTCTAGATGCAGGTAGGATTCGGTCGATGTGTGGAGTAATAGTAGTAGATGCAGAATCGTTTTGGTCTACTTGACACAGACGTGATGCCTATGTAGATGATCAGTGCCTTAGATATCATCATAATTATGCGCTCTTCTATCAATTGCTTAGTAGTAATTTGTTCACCCATCGTAATATTGCTACCTTGATAGAAGCTACTTGTGAATCTATTAGTTTCCCGTCAACTTGCCAATTTCTGTCGCCGTTCCTTTAAATTTCTATCTTTACTTTCCAAACTATAAACAAAAAATACCAAAAATATTTACTTTAACGTTTATCTATCTCTATCAGATCTCACTTTTGCAAGTAGTCGTGAAGGGATTGACAACCCCTTTATCGCGTTGGGTGCAAGTTGTTGATTGTTTGTGCAGGTATTCGGTGACTTGTGCGTTGTCTCCTACTGGATTGATACCTTGGTTCTCAAACTGGGGGAAATACTTACTCTACTTTCCTGCATCACCCTTTCCTCTTCAAGGGAAAAACCAATGCAAGCTCAAGAGGTAGCAGGAAGGATTTCCGACGCTGTTGCCGAGGAGACCTATGTCAAGTCAAGCCATACCAAGTACCCATCATAAACTCTTCTCTCTTGCATTACATTATTCTCCATTCGCCTCTCGTTTTCCTCTCCTCCACTTCTAAAACGATTTTCGAAAATATTTGCCTTTTCTTCGGCCCTCTTCCGTTCGTCTTTTTCTCTTGCTTCTTGTGTGCTTGTGTGTTGGTGTTACTGTTTGCCTTGATGGCGCAGCTAAAATGCATTGATCCTCACTTTAGGAGGTTGGAAGAAATTGAAAATAATGTTATAAGCTTTATGTCTTTAGAATTTGAGCATAATAATTTCTTTAGAAACGAGCTTAAAGAACAAAAATGTTTTATGGAGTATATGAATAAAGAGATCGATGATATGTTTAAAGAATTTTATGGTTTTAAATCTCAGTTTCCTCCTCTAGAAAATTTAGTAGGCCAAATTTCTGATAAACAAGCCACCGTAGTTAATAAGATGGCCGCTAAACCTGAGGCTCTAAATAATAATGATGAATATCTAGAAATGATTAATGTGACTCCGATTAAATCTTTGTTTTCCAATATGAATCTTGATAAAGATGGGACTAGAGATGAGTCAACTTTAGTTAAAAGGCGTCCCAATGATTTGAAGTTTTTAGATCTAGATGCAAAAATTGATAAAAGTGGGATTGGAGAGGTCAAGACTTTAAGTATCAATGAACCCACTCTTTTGGATTTCAAGGAATTTAATTATGATAATTGTTCTTTAATAGATTCTATTTCCTTGTTGCAATCCGTGCTTAATTCTCCTAATGCTTATAATCAAAACAAAGCTTTTACTAAACATATTGTTGATTCTATGATGCAATCTTTTGAAGAAAAGCTTGAATTAGAAATTTCTATCCCTCTAAAAACTTTGTGTGATGTGTTAGGTTTTCGTGAATTTGATGATTGTTCTTTAAATTTTCATCTTGCGGATTCCACTATTAAGAAACATATGGGAAGGATTAATGATGTTCTTATCTTTGCAAATAGGAATTATGTTCCCATAGAGTTCATTGTTTTTGATATAGATAGCAATCCTACATGTCCTATTATTCTTGGCAGACCTTTCCTTAGAAAGATTGGTGCAATTATTGATATAAAAGAAGGAAACATTAGATTCCAAATTCCGTTATGGAAAGGCATGGAACACTTACCTAGGAAGAAAATTAAATTGCCATATGAATCTATTGTGAGAGCCACTTATGAATTGCATACCAAAGATGGCAATACCTAGATCTATTCGCGTGTTTATGCTAGCTACAGGCGTTAAACAATAGCGCTTGTTGGGAGGAAACCCAATTTTATTTTTGTTTTTTGATTTTTGTTCCTGTTTAGTAATCAACAATTCATCTAGCCTCTAGTTATATGTAGTTTTATGTTTACTTAGTGTTTGTGCCAAGTTGAACCATTATGATAGCTTACGGTGATAGTTGTGTTGATCCTGCTGAAAATAAGAAACATTTGCGCTTAGTAAATTAGTTTTGAAAATTCACAAAAACGTGCTTTTGATCTAATTCCTTTTTTTCTCGATTGGTACACAAATTTCTCAGGTTTTCCTAATTTGGATGGATTTTTTGAGTTACATATGTATTCAAGAGTTAGATATGACTAAAGACTGTACTGTTTTTGATAGATTCTGTTTTTCGTGTGTTGTTTGCTTTTTTTGATGAATCTATGGGTAGTATCAGGGGTATGAACCATGGATAAGTTGGAATACAGTAGATATTACACAAATATAAATAAAAAATGAGTTTGCAACAGTACATTAAAGTGGTGATTTATTTTCTTATACTAACGGAGCTCATGAGATTTTCTGTTGAGTTTTGTGTTGTGAAGTTTTCAAGTTTTGGGTAAGGATTTGATGGACTATGGAATAAGAGTGGCAAGAGGCTAAGCTTTGGGATTCCCCGGAAGGCATCCCCTCTTTCATCTTCGTCTATCGTTAACTTTACTTGAGACTATATTTTTATTCACCACATGATATGTGTTTTGCTGGGAGCGTCTTGTATGATTTGAGTCTTTGCTTTTTAGTTTACCACAATCATTCTTGTTGTACACACCTTTTGGGAGAGACACGCATGAATCGTGATTTATTATAATACTCTATGTGCTTTACTTATATCTTTTGAGCTAGGCAATATTGGTCTAGTACTCCACCTATATCTTTTTAGAGCACGACGGTGGCTTTATTTTATAGAAATTGTTGAACTCTCATGCTCACTTATATTATTTTGAGAGTCTTTTAGAACAACATGGTAATTTTCTTTTGTTATAAAACTAGTCCTAATATGATGGGCATCCAAGAGGGATATAATAAAAACTTTCATATGAATTGCATTGAACACTATGAGAAGTGTGATTCTTTATGATTGTTTTGAGATATGAAGATGGTGATATTAGAGTCATGCTAGTGGAGTAGTTGTGAATTTAAGAGATACTTGTGCTAAAGTTTGTGATTCCCGAAGCATGCACGTATGGTGAACCGTTATGTGATGAAGTTGGACCATGATTTATTTATTGATTGTCTTCCTTATGAGTGGCGGTCGGGGACAAGCGATGGTCTTTTCCTACCAATCTATCCCTCTAGGAGAATGCACGTAGTACTTTGTTTTAATAACTAATAGATTTATGCAATAAGTATGTGAGTTATTTATGACTAATGTTGAGTCGATGGATTATACGCACTTTCACCCTTCCACCGTTGCTAGCCTCTCTAGTACCTCACAACTTTTGCCGGTACCATACACCCACCATATACCTTGCTCAAAACAGCCACCATACCTACCTATTATTGCATTTCCAGAGCCATTCCGAGATATATTGCCATTCAACTTTCGACTGTTCCCTTTATTATGACATGCTCCATCATTATCATATTGCTTTGCATGATCATGTCGTTGACATAATATTTGTGGCAAAGCCACCATTCGTAATTCTTTCATACATGTCACTCTTGAATCATTGCACAGCCCGGTACACCGCCGGAGGTATTCACATAGAGTCATATTTTGTTCTAAGCATTGAGTTGTAAGTAAATAAAAGTGTGATGATCTTGATTATTAGAGCATTGTCCCATGTGAGGAAAGGATGATGGATACAATGATTCCCCCATAAGTCGGGATGAGACTCCGGACGAAAAATAAAATAGAAAAAAAGAGGCCTAAAAAGGGGAAGAGAAGGCCAAATAAAAAATTGAGAGAAAAACAGAGAAGGGGCAATGTTACTATCCTTTTCCACACTTGTGCTTCAAAGTAGAACCTTGATCTTCATGATGGAGAGTCTCCTATTTTGTCACTTTCATATACTAGTGGGAATTTTCATTATAGAACTTGGCTTGTATATTCCAATGATGGGCTTCCTCAAAATGTCCTAGGTCTTCGTGAGAAAGAGAGTTGGGTGCACACCAACTTAGTTTCTTTTTGAGATGTCATACACGTATAACTCTAGTGCATCTGTTGCATGGCGTATGGTAGATATGACCGACATGAAGATGTTCACCATTGATGACTATCCCATCATTACATGGCATATGGTAGTGATGATCAGACATGGGTTAGTTGATTCGGATCATGTATCACTTAGATAGCTCGAGGGATATTAATTTAAGTGGGAGTTCATTAGTAATTTTGATTAATTGAACTTAATTTATCATGAACTTAGTCCTAATAGTCTTTGCAAATCTATGTGTAGATAAATGGCCCGTGCTACCGTTCCATTGAATTTTGATGTGTTCCTAGAGAAAGCTAAGTTAAAAGATGATGGTAGCAATTACACGGACTGGGTCCATAACTTGAGGATTATCCTCATTGCTACACAGAAGAATTATATCCTTGATGCACCGCTAGGTGACAAACGGAAGGAAATATGCCCTAGAGGCAATAATAAAGTTATTATTTATTTCCTTATTTCATGACAAATGTTTATTATTCATGCTAGAATTGTATTAAGCGGAAACTTGATACATGTGTGAATACATAGACAAACATAGAGTCACTAGTATGCCTCTACTTGACTAGCTCGTTGATCAAAGATGGTTGTGTTTCCTAGCCATACACATGAGTTGTCATTTGATTAACGGGATCACATAATTAGGAGAATGATGTGATTGACTTGACCCATTCTGTTAGCTTAGCACTTGATCGTTTAGTATGTTGTTATTGCTTTCTTCATGACTTATACATGTTCCTACGACTATGAGATTATGCAACTCTTGTTTACCGGAGGAACACTTTGTGTGCTACCAAATGTCACAACGTAACTGGGTGATTATAAAGGTGCTCTACAGGTGTCTCCGAAGGTACTGGTTGAGTTGGCGTATTTCGAGATTACGATTTCTCACTCCGATTGTCGGAGAGGTATCTCTAGGCCCTCTCGGTAATGCACATCACTATAAGCCTTGCAAGCAATGTAGCTAATGAGTTAGTTGCGGGATGATGCATTATGTAACGAGTAAAGAGACTTGCCAGTAACGAGATTGAACTAGGTATTGAGATACGGACGATCGAATCTCGGGCAAATAACATACCGATGACAAAGGGAACAATGTATGTTGTTATGCGGTTTGACCGATAAAGATCTTCGTTGAATATGTGGGAGCCAATATGAGCATCCAGGTTCCGCTATTTGTTATTGACCAGAAACGAGTCTTGGTCATGTCTACATAGTTCTCGAACCCGTAGGGTCCACACGGTTAATGTTCAGTGACGATTTATATTATGAGTTATGTGTTTTGATGTACCGAAGGTAGTTCGGAGTCCGGGATGAGATCGGGGACATGAAGAGGAGTATCGAAATGGTCGAGACATAAAGATCAATATATTGGACGACTATATTCGGACATCGGAAAGGTTCTGAGTGATTCGGGTATTTATCGGAGTACCGAGAGTTACAGGAATTCTCGGGGAGTATATGGGCCTTATTGGGCTGTAGGGGAAAGAGAGAGGGGAGGCTGCGCGCCCCCCAAGGCCTAGTACAAATTGGACTAGGGGGAGGGGCTGTGCCCCCTCCTTCCTTCTCTTCTCTTTTCCCTTTCCTTGACTCCTACTCCTACTACATCGAAGGGGGGGGGGGGGAATCCTACTCCCGGTGGGAGTAGGACTCCCCAGGGCGCGCCATAGAGAGGGTCGGCCCCTCCCCTCCTCTCCTCCTTTATATACTGAGCCAAGGGGCACCCCATGGATACAAAAATTGATCTCTTGATCTCTTAGCCATGTGCGGTGCCCCCCTCCACCATATTCCAACTCGATCATATTGTAGCGGTGCTTAGGCGAAGCCCTGCGTCGGTAGAAACATCATCACCGTCACCACGCCGTCGTGCTGACGAAACTCTCCCTCCAAGCTCGGCTGGATCGGAGTTCGAGGGACGTCATCGAGCTGAACATGTGCTGAACTCAGAGGTGTCGTACGTTCGATACTTGGATGGATCGCATCATGAAGACGTACGACTACATCAACCGCATTGTGCTCATGCTTCCGCTTTCGGTCTATGAGGGTATGTGGACACACTCTCCCCTCTTGTTGCTATACATCACCATGATCTTGCGTGTGCGTAGGATTTTTTTTGAAATTACTACATTCCCCAACAGTGGCATCCGAGCCAGGTTTTATGCATAGATGTTATATACACGAGTAGGCCACAAGTGAGGTGTGGGTGATACTGGTCATACTGCTTACCAGCATGACATACTTTGGTTCGGCGGTATTGTTAGATGAAGCGGCCCGGACCGACATTACGCGTACGCTTACGCGAGATTGGTTCTACTGACGTGCTTTGCACATAGGTGGCTGGCGGGTGTCAGTTTCTCCAACTTCAGTTGAACCGAGTGTGGCTACGCCCGGTCCTTGAGAAGGTTAAAACAACACTAAATTGATGAACTATCATTGTGGTTTTGATGCGTAGGTAAGAATGGTTCTTGCTCTGCCCGTAGCAGCCACGTAAAACTTGCTACAATTATGTAGAGGACGTCTAACTTGTTTTTGTAGGGCATGTTGTGATGTGATATGGTCAAGACATGATGCTAAATTTTATTGTATGAGATGATCATGTTTTGTAACAAGGTTATCAACAACTGGCAGGAGCCATATGGTTGTCGCTTTATTGTATGCAATGCAATCACCCTGTAATTGCTTTACTTTATCACTAAGCGGTAGCGATAGTCGTAGAAGAAATAGGTGACGAAAGGACAACGATGCTACGATGAAGATCAAGGTGTCGCGCCGGTGATGATGGTGATCATGATGGTGCTTTGGAGATGGTGATCACAAGCACAAGATGATGATGGTCATATCATATCACTTATATTGATTGCATGTGATGTTTATCCTTTATGCATCTTATTTTGCTTTGATTGACGGTAGAATTATACGATGACCTCTCACTAAATTTCAAGGTATAAGTGTTCTCCCTGAGTATGCAGCGTTGTGAAAGTTCTTCGTGCTGAGACACCACGTGATGATCGGGTGCGATAGGCTCTACGTACAAATACAATGGGTGCAAAATAGTTGCACACGCGGAATACCCAGGTTAAACTTGACGAGCCTAGCATATACAGATATGGCCTCGGAACACTGAGACCGAAAGGTCGAGCGTGAATCATATAGTAGATATGATCAACATAGTGATGTTCACCATTCAAAACTACTCCATCCCACGTGATGATCAGACATGGTTTAGTTGATTTGGATCACATGATCACTTAGATGATTAGAGGGATGTCTATCAAAGTGGGAGTTCTTAAGTAATATGATTAACTGAACTTTAATTTATCATGAACTTAGTCCTGGTAGTATTTTACAAATTATATTGTAGATCAATAGCTCACGTTATAGCTTCCCTATGTTTTTTATACGTTCCTAGAGAAAAAACTATGTTGAAAAATGTTAGTAGCAACGATGCGGACTTGGTCCGTGATCTGAGGTTTATCCTCATTGTTGCACAGAAGAATTTTGTCCTTGATGCACCGCTAGGTGAAAGACCTATTGCAGGAGCAGATGCAGACGTTATGAACGTTTGGCTAGCTCAATATGATGACTACTTGATAGTTTTGTGCACCAAACTTTATGGCTTAGAACCGGGACTACAAAAACGTTTTTTGAAATGTCACGGAACATATGAGATGTTCCATGAGATGAAATTGGTATTTCAGACTCATGCTCGTGTCAAGAGGTATGAGACGTTTGACAAATACTTCGCCTAAAAGATGGAGGAGAATTGCTCAACTAGTGAGCAAGTGATTGTCTGAGTACTACAATCGCTTGAATCAAGTGGGAGTGAATCTCTTCCTGATAAGATAGTGATTGACAGAGTTCTCTAGTCACCATCACTAAGTTACTATAACTGATGAACTATGGTATGCAAAGGATGACGAAAACGATTCTCGAGCTCTTCGTGATGTTGAAATCAACGAAGGTAGAAATCAAGAAAAAGCATCAAGTGTTGATGATTGAAAAGACCACTAGTTTCAAGAAAAGGGCAAAGTAAAATAAAGGGAACTTCAAGTAGAATGGCAAGCAAGTTGTCACTCTAGTGAAGAATCCCAAAGCTGGACCAAAGCCTGAAACTGAGTGCTTCTACTGCAAAGGAAATGGTCACTGGAAGCGGAAATGCCCTGAATATTTGGTGGATAAGAAGGATGGAAAAAGAGAACAAAGGTATATTTGATATACAGGTTATTGATGTGTACCTTACTAGTGTTTATAGTAGCCCCTGAGTATTTGATACTTGTTCGATTGCTAAGATTAGTAACTCGAAACAGGAGTTACAGAATAAACAGAGACTAGTTGAGGGTGAAGTGACGATGTGTGTTGGAAATGGTTCCAAGATTGATATGATCATCATCGCACACTCCCTATACTTTCGGGATTAGTGTTGAACCTAAATAAATGTTATTTGGCATTTGCATTGAGTATAAATATGATTTCATCTTGTTTATTGCAATACGGTTATTCATTTAAAGTCAAAGAATAATTGTTGTTCTGTTTACATGAATAAAACCTTCAATGGTCATACACCCAATGAAAATAGTTTGTTGGATCTCGATCATAGTGATACACAAATTCATAATATTGATGCCAAAATATGCAAAGTTGATAATGATAGTGCAACTTATTTGTGGCACTACCATTTGGGTCATATCGGTGTAAAGCATTTGAAGAAACTCCATAAAGAATGACTTTTGGAATCACTTAGTTATGAATCATTTGATGCTTGTGAACCATGCCTTTTGGGCAAGATGACTAAAACTCCATTCTACGGAACAATGGAACGAGCTACTGACTTATTGAAAATAAAGCATACTGATGTATGCGATCCAATGAGTGTTGATGCTCGTGGCGAGTATCATTATTTTCTGACCTTCACAGATGATTTGAGCAGATATGGGTATATCTACTTAATGAAACATAAGTCTGAAACATTTGAAAATTTCAAAGAATTTCAGAGTGAAGTGGAAAATCATCATAACAAAAAAATAAAATTTTCTACGATTTGATAGCAGAGACAAATATCTGAGTTACGACTTTGGTCTTCAATTAAAACAATGTGGAATAGTTTCACAAACTCATGCCAACTCGGTAATGCACATCACTATAAGCCTTGCAAGCAATGTAGCTAAGTAACATACCGATGACAAAGGGAACAACCTATGTTGTTACGCGGTTTGACCGATAAAGATCTTCGTAGAATATGTGGGAGCCAATATGAGCATCCAGGTTCCGCTATTGGTTATTGACCGGAAACGAGTGTCGGTCATGTCTACATAGTTCTCGAACCCGTAGGGTCCGCAGGCTTAAAGATTTATATTATGAGTTATGTGTTTTGATGTACCGAAGGTAGTTCGGAGTCCCGGATGACATCGGGGACATGACGAGGAGTCTCGAAATGGTCGAGACGTAAATATTGATATATTGGATGACTACATTCGTGTTGGAAATATGCCCTAGAGGCAATAATAAATTGATTATTATTATATTTCCTTGTTCATGATAATCGTTTATTATCCATGCTAGAATTGTATTGATAGGAAACTCAGATACATGTGTGGATACATAGACAACACCATGTCCCTAGTAAGCCTCTAGTTGACTAGCTCGTTAATCAATAGATGGTTACGGTTTCCTGACCATGGACATTGGATGTCGTTGATAACGGGATCACATCATTAGGAGAATGATGTGATGGACAAGACCCAATCCTAAGCCTAGCACAAGATCATGTAGTTCGTATGCTAAAGCTTTTCTAATGTCAAGTATCATTTCCTTAGACCATGAGATTGTGCAACTCCCGGATACCGTAGGAATGCTTTGGGTGTGCCAAACGTCACAACGTAACTGGGTGGCTATAAAGGTACACTACGGGTATCTCTGAAAGTGTCTGTTGGGTTGGCACGAATCGAGATTGGGATTTGTCACTCCATGTAAACGGAGAGGTATCTCTGGGCCCACTCGGTAGGACATCATCATAATGTGCACAATGTGACCAAGGGGTTGATCACGGGATGATGTGTTACGGAACGAGTAAAGAGACTTGCCGGTAACGAGATTGAACAAGGTATCGGTATACCGACGATCGAATCTCGGGCAAGTACCATACCGCTAGACAAAGGGAATTGTATACGGGATCGATTGAGTCCTTGACATCGTGGTTCATCCGATGAGATCATCGTGGAACATGTGGGAGCCAACATGGGTATCCAGATCCCGCTGTTGGTTATTGACCGGAGAACATCTCGGTCATGTCTGCATGTCTCCCGAACCCGTAGGGTCTACACACTTAAGGTTCGATGACGCTAGGGTTATAAGGGAAGCTTGTATGTGGTTACCGAATGTTGTTCGGAGTCCCGGATGAGATCCCGGACGTCACGAGGAGTTCCGGAATGGTCCGGAGGTAAAGATTTATATATAGGAAGTCCTGTTTCGGCCATCGGGACAAGTTTCGGGGTCATCGGTATTGTACCGGGACCACCGGAAGGGTCCCGGGGGCCCACCGGGTGGGGCCACCTGTCCCGGGGGGCCACATGGGCTGTAGGGGGTGCGCCTTGGCCTACATGGGCCAAGGGCACCAGCCCCAAGAGGCCCATGCGCAAGGAAACTTGGAGAGGGAAGAGTCCTAAAGGGGAAGGCACCTCCGAGGTGCCTTGGGGAGGATGGACTCCTCCCCACCCTTAGCCGCACCCTTCCTTGGAGGAAGGGGCAAGGCTGCGCCCTTCCCCTCTCCCTTGGCCCTATATATAGTGGGGAAAAGGAGGAGCAAACATACCTAAGGCCTTTGGTTGCCTCCCTCTCCCTCCCGTGACACATCTCCTCTCCCGTAGGTGCTCGGCGAAGCCCTGCAGGATAGCCACGCTCCTCCATCACCACCACGCCGTTGTGCTGCTGCTGGATGGAGTCTTCCTCAACCTCTCCCTCTCTCCTTGCTGGATCAAGGCGTGGGAGACATCGTCGAGCTGTACGTGTGTTGAACGCGGAGGTGCTGTCCGTTCGGCACTAGGATCATCGGTGATCTGAATCACGACGAGTACGACTCCATCAACCCCGTTCACTTGAACGCTTCCGCTTAGCGATCTACAAGGGTATGTAGATGCAAACTCTCCTCTCTTTATACTCATTGCTGGTCTCTCCATAGATAGATCTTGGTGATACGTAGGAAATTTTTTGAATTTCTGCTACGTTCCCCAACAGTGGTATCAGAGCTAGGTCTATTGCGTAGATTCTTTGCACGAGTAGAACACAAAGTAGTTGTGGGCGTCGATATTGTTCAATATGCTTGCCATTACTAGTCTTATCTTGATTCGGCGGCATCGTGGGATGAAGCGGCCCGGACCAACCTTACACGTACGCTTACGTGAGACCGGTTCCACCGACAAACATGCACTAGTTGCATAAGGTGGCTGGCGGGTGTCTGTCTCTCCCACTTTAGTCGGATCGGATTCGATGAAAAGGGTCCTTATGAAGGGTAAATAGCAATTGGCATATCACGTTGTGGTTCATGCGTAGGTAAGAAACGTTCTTGCTAGAAACCCATAGCAGCCACGTAAAACATGCAAACAACAATTAGAGGACGTCTAACTTGTTTTTGCAGGGTATGCTATGTGATGTGATATGGCCAAAGGATGTGATGAATGATATATGTGATGTATGAGATTGATCATGTTCTTGTAATAGGATTCACGACTTGCATGTCGATGAGTATGACAACCGGCAGGAGCCATAGGAGTTGTCTTTATTTATTTGTGACCTGCGTGTCAACTTAAACGTCATGTAATTACTTTACTTTATTGCTAACCGTTAGCCATAGTAGTAGAAGTAATAGTTGGCGAGGCAACTTCATGAAGACACGATGATGGAGATCATGATGATGGAGATCATGGTGTCATGCCGGTGACGATGATGATCATGGAGCCCCGAAGATGGAGATCAAAAGGAGCAAAGTGATGATGGCCATATCATGTCACTATTTGATTGCATGTGATGTTTATCATGTTTATACATCTTATTTGCTTAGAACGACGGTAGTAAATAAGATGATCCCTTACAACAATTTCAAGAAGTGTTCTCCCCTAACTGTGCACCGTTGCGACAGTTCGCTGTTTCAAAACATCACGTGATGATCGGGTGTTTTATTCAGACCTTCAAATACAACGGGTGTTGACGAGCCTAGCATGTACAGACATGGCCTCGAAACACATGCAAAACACTTAGGGTTAACTTGACGAGCCTAGCATGTACAGACATGGCCTCGGAACACGGAGACCGAAAGGTCGAACATGAGTCGTATAGAAGATACGATCAACATGAAGATGTTCACCGATGATGGCTAGTCCGTCTCACGTGATGATCGGACACGGCCTAGTTTGACTCGGATCATGTAATCACTTAGATGACTAGAGGGATGTCTATCTGAGTGGGAGTTCATAAGATGAACTTAATTATCCTGAACATAGTCAAAAGGTTTTTGCAAATTATGTCGTAGCTCACGCTATAGTTCTACTGTTTAGATATGTTCCTAGAGAAAAAAATTAGTTGAAAGTTGATAGTAGCAATTATGCGGACTAGGTCCGTAAACTGAGGATTATCCTCATTGCTTCATAGAAGGCTTATGTCCTTAATGCACCGCTCAGTGTGCTGAACCTCGAACGTTGTCTGTGGTTGTTGCGAACATCTGACATACACGTTTTGATAACTACGTGATAGTTCAGTTAAACGGTTTAGAGTTGAGGCACCAAAGACGTTTTTGAAACGTCGCGAAACATATGAGATGTTTTGAGGGCTGAAATTGGGATTTCAGGCTCGTGCCCATGTCAAGAGGTATAAGACCTCCGATGACTTTCTTAACCTGCAAACTAAGGAGAAAAGCTCAATTGTTGAGCTTGTGCTCAGATTGTCTGAGTACGACAATCATTTGAATCGAGTGGGAGTTGATCTTCCAGATAAGACAGTGATGGTTCTCCAAAGTCATTGCCACCAAGCTGTTAGAACTTCGTGATGAACTATAACATATCAGGGATAGATATGATGATCCTTGAGGTATTCGCGTTGTTTGACATCGCGAAAGTAGAAATCAAGAAGGAGCATCAATTGTTGATGGTTGATGAAACCACTAGTTTCAAGAAGGGCAAGGGAAAGAAGGGATACTTCATGAAACAGCAAATCAGCTGCTGCACCAATGAAGAAACCCGAGGTTGAACCCAAACCCGAGACTAAGTGCTTCTGTAATAAGGGGAACAACCACTGGAGCAAGATTACCCTAGATACTTGGTAGATGAGAAGGCTGGCAAGGTCGATAGAAGTATATTGGATATACATTATGCTAATATGTACTTTACTAGTACTCCCAGTAGCACCAGGGTATAAGATACCGGTTCGGTTGCTAAGTGTTAGTAACTCGAAACAAAAGGCTACGGAATAAACGGAGACTAGCTAAAGGTGAGCTGACGATATGTGTTGGAAGTTTTTCCAAGCTTGATATGATCAAGCATCGCACGCTCCCTCTACCAAAGAGATTGGTGTTAAACCTAAATAATTGTTATTTGGTGTTTGCGTTGAGCATAGACATGATTGGATTGCGTCTATCGCAATACGGTTATTCATTTAAGGAGAATAATGGTTACTCTGTTTATTTGAATAATACCTTCAATGGTCTTACACCTAAAATGAATGGTTTATTAAATCTCGATCATAGTGATACACATGTTCATGCCAAAAGATAGTAATGATAGCACCACCTACTTGTGGCACTGCCACGTAAGTCATATCGGTATAAAACGCATGAAGAAGCTCCATATTGATGGATCTTTGGGCTCACTCGTTTTTGAAAAGTTTGAGACATGCGAACCATGTCTATTGGTGTATATGCACGAAGAAACTCCATGCAAATGGACCGTTTTGACTCACTTGATTTTGAATCACTTGGGACATGCAAATCATACCACATGGGCAAGATGACTGAAAAGCCTCGTTTTCAGTAAGATGGAACAAGATAGCAACTTGTTGGAAGTAATACATTTTGATGTGTACAGTCCAATGAGTGCTGAGGCATGTAGTGGATATTGTTATGTTCTTACTTCACAGATAATTCGAGTAGATGTTGAGTATATTTACTTGATGAATCACGAGTCTGAATTATTGAAAGGTTCAAGTAATTTCAGTGTGAAGTTGAAAGATCGTCGTGACAAGAGGATAAAAGATCTATGATATGATCATAGAGATGAATATCTGAATCACGAGTTTGGCACAGAATTAAGACATTGTGGAAATTGTTTCACAACTGATACAGCCTGGAACACCATAGTGTGATGGTGTGTCCGAACGTCATAGTTGCACCCTATTGGATATGGTGCATACCATGATGTCTCTTATCGAGTTATCACTATCGTTCATGGGTTAGGCATTAGAGACAACCACATTCACTTTAAATAGGGCACCACATAATTTCGTTGAGACGACACCGTATGAACTACGGTTTGGAGAAACCTAAGTTGCCGTTTCTTAGAAGTTTGGGGCTGCGATGCTTATGTGAAAAAGTTTCAGGATTAAGCTCGAACCCAAAGCGGATAAAATGCATCTTCATAGGACACCCAAAACAGTTGGGTATACCTCCTAATTCAGATCCGAAAGCAATATGGATTGTTTTTTCTTTAATCGGGTCCTTTCTCGAGGAAAAGTTTCTCTCGAAAAGTTGAGTGGGAGGATGGTGGAGACTTGATGAGGTTATTGAACCGTCACTTCAACAAGTGTGTAGCAGGGCACAGGAAGTTGTTCCTGTGGCACGTACACCAACTGAAGTGGAAGCTTATGATAGTGATCATGAAGTTTCGGATCAAGTCACTACCAAACCTCGTGGGATGACAAGGATGCGTACTACTTCAGAGTGGTACGTGATCCTATCTTGAAGGTCATGTTGCTAGACAACAATGAACCTACGAGCTATGGAGAAGCGATGGTGGGCCCAAATTCCGAAAAATGGTTAGAAACCATAAAATCCGAGATAGGATCCATGTATGAAAACAAAGTGTAGACTTTGGCAGAACAACTCGATGGTCGTAAGGCTGTTGAGTGCAGATGGATTTTAAAAGGAAGACAGACAATGATGGTAAGTGTCACCATTGAGAAAGCTCGACTTGTCGTTAAGATATTTTTCGACAAGTTCAAGGAATTGACTACGATGAGACTTTCTCACTCGTAGCGATGCTAAGAGTCTGTTGGAATTATATTAGCAATTACTGCATTATTTATGAAATCTTGCAGATAGGATGTCAAAACATTGTTTCCTCGACGATTCTTGAGGAAAGGTTGTATGTGATACAACCGGAAGGTTTTGTCTATCCTGAAATATGCTAATAAGTATGCAAAGCTCCAGCAATCCTTCTGAGGACTGGAGTGAGCATCTCGGAGTTGGAATGTATGCTTTGATGATGATCAAAGATTTTGGGTGTATACAAAGTTTATGAGAAACTTGTATTTCCAAAGAAGTGAGTGGGAGCACTATAGAATTTCTGATGAGTATATGTTGTTGACATATTAATGATCAGAAATGACGTAGAATTTCTGGAAAGCATATAGGGTTATTTGGAAAGTGTTTTCAATGGAAAACCTGGATTAAGCTACTTGAACATTGAGCATCAAGATCTATAAGGATAGATCAAAACGCTTAATAGTACTTTCAAATGAGCACATGCCTTGACATGATCTTGAAGGTGTTCAAGATGGACCAGTCAAAGAAGGAGTTCTTGCTTGAGTTGTAAGGTATGAAGTTAAGATTTAAAGCTCGACCATGGCAGAATAGAGAGAAAGGAACGAAGGTCGTCCCCTATGCTTAAGACATAGGCTCTACAGTATGCTATGCTGTGTACCGCACCTGAAGTGTGCTTTACCATGAGTCAGTCAAGGGGTACGAGAGTGATCCAAGAATGGATCACATGACAGCGGTCAAAGTTATCCTTAGTAACTAGTGGACTAAGGAATTTTCTCAATTATGGAGGTGGTAAAAGAGTTCGTCGTAAAGGGTTACGTCGATGCAAGCTTAACACCTATCCGGATAGCTCTGAGTAGAGATACCGGATACGTATAATGGAGCAACAATTTAGAATAGCTCCAAGTAGAACAGTTATTTGGAATAGCTCCAAATAGAACGTGGTAGCTGCATCTAGGAGATGACATAGAGATTTGTAAAGCACACACGGATCTGAAAGCTTCAGACCCGTTGACTATAACCTCTCTCACAAGCATAACACGATCAAACCCAGAACTCATCGAGTATTAATCACATGGTAAATGTGAACTAGATTATTGACTCTAGTAAACTCTTTGGATGTTAGTCACATGGGGATGTGACCTTGAGTGTTAATCACATATCGATGTGAACTAGATTATTGACTCTAGTGCAAGTGGGAGACTGTTGGAAATATGCCCTAGAGGCAATAATAAATTGATTATTATTATATTTCCTTGTTCATGATAATCGTTTATTATCCATGCTAGAATTGTATTGATAGGAAACTCAGATACATGTGTGGATACATAGACAACACCATGTCCCTAGTAAGCCTCTAGTTGACTAGCTCGTTAATCAATAGATGGTTACGGTTTCCTGACCATGGACATTGGATGTCGTTGATAACGGGATCACATCATTAGGAGAATGATGTGATGGACAAGACCCAATCCTAAGCCTAGCACAAGATCATGTAGTTCGTATGCTAAAGCTTTTCTAATGTCAAGTATCATTTCCTTAGACCATGAGATTGTGCAACTCCCGGATACCGTAGGAATGCTTTGGGTGTGCCAAACGTCACAACGTAACTGGGTGGCTATAAAGGTACACTACGGGTATCTCTGAAAGTGTCTGTTGGGTTGGCACGAATCGAGATTGGGATTTGTCACTCCGTGTAAACGGAGAGGTATCTCTGGGCCCACTCGGTAGGACATCATCATAATGTGCACAATGTGACCAAGGGGTTGATCACGGGATGATGTGTTACGGAACGAGTAAAGAGACTTGCCGGTAACGAGATTGAACAAGGTATCGGTATACCGACGATCGAATCTCGGGCAAGTACCATACCGCTAGACAAAGGGAATTGTATACGGGATCGATTGAGTCCTTGACATCGTGGTTCATCCGATGAGATCATCGTGGAACATGTGGGAGCCAACATGGGTATCCAGATCCCGCTGTTGGTTATTGACCGGAGAACATCTCGGTCATGTCTGCATGTCTCCCGAACCCGTAGGGTCTACACACTTAAGGTTCGATGATGCTAGGGTTATAAGGGAAGCTTGTATGTGGTTACCGAATGTTGTTCGGAGTCCCGGATGAGATCCCGGACGTCACGAGGAGTTCCGGAATGGTCCGGAGGTAAAGATTTATATATAGGAAGTCCTGTTTCGGCCATCGGGACAAGTTTCGGGGTCATCGGTATTGTACCGGGACCACCGGAAGGGTCCCGGGGGCCCACCGGGTGGGGCCACCTGTCCCGGGGGGCCACATGGGCTGTAGGGGGTGCGCCTTGGCCTACATGGGCCAAGGGCACCAGCCCCAAGAGGCCCATGCGCAAGGAAACTTGGAGAGGGAAGAGTCCTAAAGGGGAAGGCACCTCCGAGGTGCCTTGGGGAGGATGGACTCCTCCCCACCCTTAGCCGCACCCTTCCTTGGAGGAAGGGGCAAGGCTGCGCCCTTCCCCTCTCCCTTGGCCCTATATATAGTGGGGAAAAGGAGGAGCAATCATACCTAAGGCCTTTGGTTGCCTCCCTCTCCCTCCCGTGACACATCTCCTCTCCCGTAGGTGCTCGGCGAAGCCCTGCAGGATAGCCACGCTCCTCCATCACCACCACGCCGTTGTGCTGCTGCTAGATGGAGTCTTCCTCAACCTCTCCCTCTCTCCTTGCTGGATCAAGGCGTGGGAGACATCGTCGAGCTGTACGTGTGTTGAACGCGGAGGTGCTGTCCGTTCGGCACTAGGATCATCGGTGATCTGAATCACGACGAGTACGACTCCATCAACCCCGTTCACTTGAACGCTACCGCTTAGCGATCTACAAGGGTATGTAGATGCAAACTAAGCATATTGGAGGAAATAAAGCTAAGTCTAGGTCTTTATGCAATTGTTAAACAAAACACTAGAGAAACTTACTGTGATCATGGAGGTGTAGGAGCGGGCTGGCTCGTGCCGGTAGCTGGAGATGGATCGTGCGATGCTTGTCTGGAGTTACGTTGCACCAATGATCATTACCAATGTCTCGTTACCATGATGACACTCAAATGTTAAGACTAGCAAGTAATGTCCATTCAAATTAAACTCACCGTGGTCCCAGGAGCAATCACTGGCATCGTCGGAGCGTCTGACCGGACTTCTCACACACAGACTGCACATTTGGTTTTGACAAACACAGTCATACTAGTTAGTAATGAGACAAACACTACATGAATTTTTTGGCTAATCTGTAGAAGAAACTTACCACAAGGAGCTTGTACATGGCCCTTGCCTGCATGTCATTCCGTGCCCTCTCCTCCTCCAACATATTTGTCGTCCTCGCCTCCAACTCCCGCTGCCTCTCCGCCGCCTCCGCTAGAAGTTTCTCCGTTCTAACTCTCTGACTCTGTATAGCAGCCTGCAACACCACTCACATGACCATTTGTAATCATTGATGGAAGCGCGCACAATGCAATGAAGAAATATAGATGAGTACGTATAACTAACCTTGAAGGCGAGTTGGACTGGCCGTTCACGATGCCTTATCTCAAGAGCGGAGCTCGACTGGTGCGCCTTGATCTCCGGGAGAGTGCTAGGAGAACGGATAAGTCCTTCTCCCATGGCTATGGAGCCATGGGACCTCCCGCCACTAGATATCATCAGCAACTCTGTATCAATGGGACCCTGGCTCGGGTTAAAGTCCTCCCCTTTCCTCGCCTTCCCCTGATCTCTATATTGTACGAGCTTGTCGTGGGAGGAGATGTTGGTGAAGTTCTTTGGATCATCGAGGTCAGACGCAGAGAATGCCTTGACTATCTTGTAAGGGCCAGTGTGGGCCATGGCATACAGGTCGTACACCTCTGGCACCTTATTCTCCTTATTGTAGCATGCCTGAAAGAGAGAAACAAAGTTAATTAGTAATTAAAGGGCCAAAGCTAGCATGATGAATGAATTGCATGAATCATGAAGCAAACCACATACCCAGTTCCGCCCGTACTGAAATAAGTTGGAGCTACCTTGATGGTGTGGCTCACCGTCCATTTGGGCACGTTTGTCCTTGGCCTCGCTGTGGAGGGCTAGCCATTCATTTGAGCACCACTTATTGACCAACACCTCCCAACAATCCATCCGATCCGCACACCATCTCGGAGGGGCCTAAGTTAGCAAATAGAAACTTGAGCGCTACGGCTATCAATTACTAAATGAAGGAAGTAAGTACAAGGCCTTAAGAATTACCTTCATGTACTGCTCCTTACTCAAGAACTTCTCGCGGCACGCCGGCTTGGTCTTCTTGATACCACGCGAGGTGTAGTAGTCTCGAACAGCCTACACCCGAGCCTCGTGCCGTAAGTTCTGTAGTAGCCGCTTGCAGACGTTATCGATAACATTTTCCGCTTCCTCCTCGTATCCCTCCTCACACCTATAGAATGTCTGCAATCAAATGAGAAAATATTGATTAGTACAATTAATAATTAGCTAGTTGAAGATTTTTAATTGTGTAAAGGAGAAATTACCCAGAACTTTCTGATCACCACGTCTGCCCTCGTCTTGCACAAGACACCATCGATAATCTCACCCGCCGGGGCCGAGGCAGCCAAGTAGTGCTCCCAACTCAATCCAAGCTCTGGAAGCCGACCCTCACCAGGCAACGTCACAAACCCTGGGAAGTTTTGCCGACAAAGAACTCCAAGGACGGAGTTGGGCCGACGGACAATATGATGGTGGTCCCAACCCCTGCAGCATGACAAGGCCAACGCATTAGTTATTTGAAGAAATGTGAATGCAGAAGGTACAAAAATATTAAATGCACTTACCTCTCCTCATCAGGGAAAATCAACCACCTCTTCTCGTGGGTCACCGGCATGGACGGGAGCCGTGTAGAACCACGCAGGTAGACGTTGCCCCCCTCCTCCTCAATATCAGTCGGCTCCCCGCCATCATCAGCATGGCCACTCGGCTCCTTAGGCTGATCTGGCCAGGTACCCCATCCAGACGTGTGCTCCTCCGGGGTCTCGTGAGTCGAAGGCCCGTCGACCCGAGGCTCGTGGGCCGAAGACCCGTGGACCGGAGGCTCGTGGACCGGAGTCCGTGTAGCCTGCTCCTCGGATGAGTCCACCCTAGCAGTCACGTGCTCGGGTGAAACAGCTGGGGGTGGCGGCGAGGAAGGCGTCATAGCAGTCACCCTACCTCCTCTCCCGCGACCACGTGCTCCACCTCCTCTCTTCTTCTTACCTCGTCCCCTGCTGGGCACTACGGTCGACGAAGAAGGGCTCAACAGTGTCGCCATACTATCTAGCAATGCTCGGCGAAGAGGTGCGTGTGGACTGGAAGACCTCACACCACGCGCCGACTAAGAAGGGGCGTCGGTGCACTACCGACCAGCGCCCACCATCTTTCCACACCTGCCATGACAAAGAATAAACGAAATTAGTACAACATAAAAAAATATCGACATGAATAATAATATGTATATCACTTAAGTGTATCATCATCAAGTACAACATAAAGAACACCTTTTCTCTCTTATTTTACCCCGTCGGCCTCTGGAAGGCCAAAGAACACCTTTTCGGGAGGTTTCTGTTGGGGAACGTAGCAGAAATTCAAAAATTTTCCTACGTATCACCAAGATCTATCTATGGAGAGACCAGCAACGAGTAGAAGGAGAGTGCATCTACATACCCTTGTAGATCGCTAAGCGGAAGCGTTCAAGTGAACGGGGTTGATGGAGTCGTACTCGTCGTGATTCAGATCACCGATGATCCTAGTGCCGAACGGACGGCACCTCCGCGTTCAACACACGTACAGCTCGACGATGTCTCCCACGCCTTGATCCAGCAAGGAGAGAGGGAGAGGTTGAGGAAGACTCCATCCAGCAGCAGCACAACGGCGTGGTGATGATGGAGGAGCGTGGCAATCCTGCAGGGCTTCGCCGAGCACCTACGGGAGAGGAGATGTGTCACGGGAGGGAGAGGGAGGCAACCAAAGGCCTTAGGTATCATTGCTCCTCCTTTTCCCCACTATATATAGGGCCAAGGGAGAGGGGGGGAGGCGCAGCCTTGCCCCCTCCTCCAAGGAAGGGGTGCGGCTAAGGGTGGGGAGGAGTCCATCCTCCCCAAGGCACCTCGGAGGTGCCTTCCCCCTTTAGGACTCTTCCCTTTTTCCTTTATCTTGGCGCATGGGCCTCTAGGGGCTGGTGCCCTTGGCCCATGTAGGCCAAGGCGCACCCCCTACAGCCCATGTGTCCCCCGGGGCAGGTGGCCCCACCCGGTGGGCCCTCGGGACCCTTCCGGTGGTCCCGGTACAATATCGATGACCCCGAAACTTGTCCCGATGGCCGAAACAGGACTTCCTATATATAAATCTTTACCTCCGGACCATTCCGGAACTCCTTGTGACGTCCGGGATCTCATCCGGGACTCCAAACAACATTCGGTAACCACATACAAGCTTCCTTTATAACCCTAGCGTCATCGAACCTTAAGTGTGTAGACCCTACGGGTTCGGGAGACATGCAGACATGACCGAGACGTTCTCCGGTCAATAACCAACAGCGGGATCTGGATACCCATGTTGGCTCCCACATGTTCCACGATGATCTCATCGGATGAACCACGATGTCAAGGACTCAATCGATCCCGTATTCAATTCCCTTTGTCTAGCGGTATGGTACTTGCCCGAGATTCGATCGTCGGTATACCGATACCTTGTTCAATCTCGTTACCGGCAAGTCTCTTTACTCGTTCCGTAACACATCATCCCGTGATCAACCCCTTGGTCACATTGTGCACATTATGATGATGTCCTACCGAGTGGGCCCAGAGATACCTCTCCGTTTACACGGAGTGACAAAATCCCAATCTCGATTCGTGCCAACCCAACAGACACTTTCAGAGATACCCGTAGTGTACCTTTATAGCCACCCAGTTACGTTGTGACGTTTGGCACACCCAAAGCACTCCTACGGTATCCGGGAGTTGCACAATCTCATGGTCTAAGGAAATGATACTTGACATTAGAAAAGCTTTAGCATACGAACTACATGATCTTGTGCTAGGCTTAGGATTGGGTCTTGTCCATCACATCATTCTCCTAATAATGTGATCCCGTTATCAACGACATCCAATGTCCATGGTCAGGAAACCGTAACCATCTATTGATTAACGAGCTAGTCAACTAGAGGCTTACTAGGGACATGGTGTTGTCTATGTATCCACACATGTATCTGAGTTTCCTATCAATACAATTCTAGCATGGATAATAAACGATTATCATGAACAAGGAAATATAATAATAATCAATTTATTATTGCCTCTAGGGCATATTTCCAACAGTCTCCCACTTGCACTAGAGTCAATAATCTAGTTCACATCGATATGCGATTAACACTCAAGGTCACATCCCCATGTGACTAACACCCAAAGAGTTTACTAGAGTCAATAATCTAGTTCACATTTACCATGTGATTAACACTCGATGAGTTCTGGGTTTGATCATGTTATGCTTGTGAGAGAGGTTATAGTCAACGGGTCTGAACCTTTCAGATCCGTGTGTGCTTTACAAATCTCTATGTCATCTCCTAGATGCAGCTACCACGTTCTATTTGG
Source organism: Triticum aestivum (assembly GCF_018294505.1). NCBI lineage: Eukaryota > Viridiplantae > Streptophyta > Magnoliopsida > Poales > Poaceae > Triticum > Triticum aestivum. The sequence goes on from NC_057795.1 coordinate 609,957, forward strand.
AGCTATTCCAAATAACTGTTCTACTTGGAGCTATTCTAAATTGTTGCTCCATTATACGTATCCGGTATCTCTACTCAGAGCTATCCGAATAGGTGTTAAGCTTGCATCGACGTAACCCTTTACGACGAACTCTTTTACCACCTCCATAATTGAGAAAATTCCTTAGTCCACTAGTTACTAAGGATAACTTTGACCGCTGTCCTGTGATCCATTCTTGGATCACTCTTGTACCCCTTGACTGACTCATGGTAAAGCACACTTCAGGTGCGGTACACAGCATAGCATACTGTAGAGCCCATGTCTTAAGCATAGGGGACGACCTTCGTTCCTTTCTCTCTATTCTGCCATGGTCGAGCTTTAAGTCTTAACTTCATACCTTACAACTCAGGCAAGAACTCCTTCTTTGACTGATCCATCTTGAACACCTTCAAGATCACGTCAAGGCATGTGCTCATTTGAAAGTACTATTAAGCGTTTTGATCTATCCTTATAGATCTTGATGCTTAATGTTCAAGTAGCTTAATCCAGGTTTTCCATTGAAAACACTTTCCAAATAACCCTATATGCTTTCCAGAAATTCTACGTCATTTCCGATCATTAATATGTTAACAACATACACTCATCAGAAATTCTATAGTGCTCCCACTCACTTCTTTGGAAATACAAGTTTCTCATAAACTTTGTATACACCCAAAATCTTTGATCATCATCAAAGCATACATTCCAACTCCGAGATGCTCACTCCAGTCCTCAGAAGGATTGCTGGAGCTTTGCATACATATTAGCATATTTCAGGATAGACAAAACCTTCCGGTTGTATCACATACAACCTTTCCTCAAGAATCGTCGAGGAAACAATGTTTCGACATCCTATCTGCAAGATTTCATAAATAATGCAGTAATTGCTAATATAATTCTAACAGACTCTTAGCATCGCTACGAGTGAGAAAGTCTCATCGTAGTCAACTCCTTGAACTTGTCGAAAAATATCTTAACGACAAGTCGAGCTTTCTCAATGGTGACACTTACCATCATTGTCTGTCTTCCTTTCAAAATCCATATGTACCTAATAGCCTTACGACCATCAAGTAGTTCTTCCAAAGTCTACACTTTGTTTTCATACATGGATCCTCTCTCGGGTTTTATGGCCTTGAGCCATTTATCGGAATCCGGGCCCACCATCGCTTCTCCATAGCTCGTAGGTTCATTGTTGTCTAGCAACATGACTTCCTAGACAGGATTACTGTACCACTCTGAAGTAGTACGTATCCTTGGCACCCTACGAGGTTCGGTAGTGACTTGATCCAAAACTTCATGATCACTATCATAAGCTTCCACTTCAATTGGTGTAGGTGCCACAGGAACAACTTCCTGTGCCCTGCTACACACTTGTTGAAGTGACGGTTCAATAACCTCATCAAGTCTCCACCATCCTCCCACTCAATTCTTTCGAGAGAAACTTTTCCTCGAGAAAGGACCCGATTCTAGAAACAATCCCTTATTGCTTTCGAATCTGAGACAGGAGGTATACCCAACTATTTTGGGTGTCCTATGAAGATGCATTTATCCGCTTTGGGTTCGAGCTTATCAACCTGAAACTTTTTCATATAAGCGTCGCAGCCCCAAACTTTTAAGAAACGACAACTTAGGTTTCTCTAAACCATAATTCATACGGTGTCATCTCATCGGAATTACGTGGTGCCCTATTTAAAGTGAATGTGGTTGTCTCTAATGCCTAACCCATGAACGATAGTGGTAATTCGATAAGAGACATCATGGTACGCACCATATCCAATAGGGTGCAACTATGATGTTCGGACACACCATCACATTATGGTGTTCCAGGCGGTATTAATTGCGAAACAATTTCCACAATGTCTTAATTGTGTGCCAAACTCGTGATTCAGATATTCATCTCTATGATCATATCATAGATCTTTTATCCTCTTGTCACGACGATCTTTCAACTTCACACTGAAATTACTTGAACCTTTCAATAATTCAGACTCGTGATTCATCAAGTAAATATACTCAACATCTATTCGAATCATCTGTGAAGTAAGAACATAACGATATTCACTGCATGCCTCAGCACTCATTGGACTGCACACATCAAAATGTGTTGCTTCCAACAAGTTGCTTTCTGGTTCCATTTTACTAAAACCGAGGCTTTCAGTCATCTTGCCCATGTGGTATGATTTGCATGTCCCAAGTGATTCAAAATCAAGTGAGTCAAAACGGTCCATTTGCATGGAGTTTCTTCATGCATATACACCAATAGACATGGTTCGCATGTCTCAAACTTTTCAAAAATGAGTGAGTCCAAAGATCCATCAACATGGAGCTTCTTCATGCGTTTTAAACCAATATGACTTACATGGCAGTGCCACAAGTAGGTGGTACTATCATTACTATCTTTTGGCATGAACATGTGTATCACTACGATCGAGATTTAATAAACCATTCATTTTAGGTGTAAGACCATTGAAGGTATTATTCAAATAAACAGAGTAACCATTATTCTCCTTAAATGAATAACCATATTGCGATAGACGTAATCCAATCATGTCTATGCTCAACGCAAACACCAAATAACAATTATTTAGGTTTAACACCAATCTCTTTGGTAGAGGGAGCGTGCGATGCTTGATCATATCAAGCTTGGAAAAACTTCCAACACATATCGTCAGCTCACCTTTAGCTAGTCTCCGTTTATTCCGTAGCCTTTTGTTTCGAGTTACTAACACTTAGCAACCGAACCGGTATCTAATACCCTGGTGCTACTAGGAGTACTAGCAAAGTACACATTAACACAATGTATATCCAATATACTTCTATCGACCTTGCCAGCCTTCTCATCTACCAAGTATCTAGGGTAATTCCGCTCTAGTGACTGTTCCCCTTATTACAGAAGCACTTAGTCTCGGGTTTGGGTTCAACCTTGGGTTTCTTCACTAGAGCAGCAGCTGATTTGCCGTTTCATGAAGCATCCCTTCTTGCCCTTGCCCTTCTTGAAACTAGTGGTTTCACCAACCATCAACAATTGATGCTCCTTCTTGATTTCTACTTTCGCGGTGTCAAACATCGCGAATACCTCAAGGATCATCATATCTATCCCTGATATGTTATAGTTCATCACGAAGCTCTAACAGCTTGGTGGCAATGACTTTGGAGAACCATCACTGTCTTATCTGGAAGATCAACTCCCACTCGATTCAAATGATTGTTGTACTCAGACAATCTGAGCACAAGCTCAACAATTGAGCTTTTCTCCTTAGTTTGTAGGCTAAGAAAATCGTCGGAGGTCTCATACCTCTTGACGTGGGCACGAGCCTGAAATCCCAATTTCAGCCCTCGAAACATCTCGTATGTTCCGCGACATTTCGAAAAACGTCTTTGGTGCCTCAACTCTAAACCGTTTAACTGAACTATCATGTAGTTATCAAAACATGTATGTCCGATGTTCGCAACATCCACAAACAACGTTTGGGGTTCGGCACACTGAGCAGTGCATTAAGGACATAAGCTTTCTACTGTCCGCATAATTGCTACTATCAACTTTCAACTAATTTTTCTCTAGGAACATATCTAAACAGTTGAACTATAGCGTGAGCTACGACATAATTTGCAAAATCCTTTTGACTATGTTCAGGATAATTAAGTTCATCTTATGAACTCCCACTCAGATAGACATCCCTCTAGTCATCTAAGTGATTACATTATCCGAGTCAAACTAGGCCGTGTCCGATCATCACGTGAGACGGACTAGTCATCATCGGTGAACATCTTCATGTTGATCGTATCTTCTAGACAACTCATGCTCGACCTTTCGGTCTCCGTGTTCCGAGGCCATGTCTGTACATGCTAGGCTCGTCAAGTTAACCCTAAGTGTTTCGCGTGTGTTCCGAGGCCATGTCTGTACATGCTAGGCTCGTCAACACCCGTTGTATTTGAACGTCTGAATAAAACACCCGATCATCACGTGATGTTTTGAAACAGCGAACTGTCGCAACGGTGCACAGTTAGGGGAGAACACTTCTTGAAATTGTTGTAAGGGATCATCTTATTTACTACCGTCGTTCTAAGCAAATAAGATGTATAAACATGATAAACATCACATGCAATCAAATAGTGACATGATATGGCCATCATCACTTTGCTCCTTTTGATCTCCATCTTCGGGGCTCCATGATCATCATCGTCACCGGCATGACACCATGATCTCCATCATCATGATCTCCATCATCATGTCTTCATGAAGTTGCCTCGCCAACTATTACTTCTACTACTATGGCTAACGGTTAGCAATAAAGTAAAGTAATTACATGACGTTTAAGTTGACACGCAGGTCACAAATAAATAAAGACAACTCCTATGGCTCCTGCCGGTTGTCATACTCATCGACATGCAAGTCGTGATTCCTATTACAAGAACATGATCAATCTCATACATCACATATATCATTCATCACATCCTCTTTGGCCATATCACATCACATAGCATACCCTGCAAAAACAAGTTAGACGTCCTCTAATTGTTGTTTGCATGTTTTACGTGGCTGCTATGGGTTTCTAGCAAGAACGTTTCTTACCTACGCATGAACCACAACGTGATATGCCAATTGCTATTTACCCTTCATAAGGACCCTTTTCATCGAATCCGATCCGACTAAAGTGGGAGAGACAGACACCCGCCAGCCACCTTATGCAACTAGTGCATGTTTGTCGATGGAACCGGTCTCACGTAAGCGTACGTGTAAGGTTGGTCCGGGCCGCTTCATCCCACGATGCCGCCGAATCAAGATAAGACTAGTAACGGCAAGCATATTGAACAATATCGACGCCCACAACTACTTTGTGTTCTACTCGTGCAAAGAATCTACGCAATAGACCTAGCTCATGATGCCACTGTTGGGGAATGTAGCAGAAATTCAAAATTTTCCTACGTGTCACCAAGATCTATCTATGGAGAGACTAGCAACGAGGGGAAGGAGAGTGCATCTACATACCCTTGTAGATCGCTAAGCGGAAGCGTTCAAGTGAACGGGGTTGATGGAGTCGTACTCGTCGTGATTCAGATCACCGATGATCCTAGTGCCGAACGGACGGCACCTCCGCGTTCAACACACGTACAGCTCGACGATGTCTCCCACGCCTTGATCCAGCAAGGAGAGAGGGAGAGGTTGAGGAAGACTCCATCCAGCAGCAGCACAACGGCGTGGTGGTGATGGAGGAGCGTGGCAATCCTGCAGGGCTTCGCCAAGCACCTACGGGAGAGGAGGAGGTGTCACGGGAGGGAGGGAGGCGCCAAGGGCTCAGGTATGGATGCCCTTAACTTCGTACCTTACAACTCAGGCAAGAACTCCTTTTTTGACTGATCCATCTTGAACACCTTCAAGATCACGTCAAGGCATGTGCTCATTTGAAAGTACCATTAAGCGTTTTGATCTATCCTTATAGATCTTGATGCTCAATGTTCAAGTAGCTTAATCCAGGTTTTCCATTGAAAACACTTTCCAAATAACCCTATATGCTTTCCAGAAATTCTACGTCATTTCTGATCATTAATATGTCAACAACATATACTCATCAGAAATTCTATAGTGCTCCCACTCACTTCTTTGGAAATACAAGTTTCTCATAAACTTTGTATACACCCTAAATCTTTGATCATCATCAAAGCATACATTCCAACTCCGAGATGCTCACTCCAGTCCTCAGAAGGATTGCTGGAGCTTTGCATACTTATTAGCATATTTCAGGATAGACAAAACCTTCCGGTTGTATCACATACAACCTTTCCTCAAGAATCGTCGAGGAAACAATGTTTTGACATCCTATCTGCAAGATTTCATAAATAATGCAGTAATTGCTAATATAATTCCAACATACTCTTAGCATCGCTACGAGTGAGAAAGTCTCATCGTAGTCAACTCCTTGAACTTGTCGAAAAACATCTCAACGACAAGTCGACCTTTCTCAATGGTGACACTTACCATCATTGTCTGTCTTCCTTTCAAAATCCATATGTACCTAACAGCCTTATGACCATCAAGTAGTTCTTCCAAAGTCTACACTTTGTTTTCATACATGGATCCTCTCTCGGGTTTTATGGCCTTGAGCCATTTATCGGAATCCAGGCCCACCATCGCTTCTCCATAGCTCGTAGGTTCATTGTTGTCTAGCAACATGACTTCCAAGACAGGATTACTGTACCACTCTGAAGTAGTACGTATCCTTGTCACCCTACGAGGTTTGGGAGTGACTTGATCTGAAGTTTCATGATCACTATCATAAGCTTCTACTTCAATTGGTGTAGGTGCCACAGGAACAACTTCCTGTGCCCTGCTACACACTGGTTGAAGTGATGGTTCAGTAACCTCATCAAGTCTCCACCATCCTCCCACTCAATTCTTTCGAGAGAAACCTTTCCTCGAGAAAGGACCCAATTCTAGAAACAATTCATATTGCCTTCGGATCTGAATTAGGAGGTATACCCAACTGTTTTGGGTGTCCTATGAAGATGTACTTTATCCGCTTTGGGTTCGAGCTTAATCCTGAAACTTTTTCACATAAGCGTCGCAGCCCCAAACCTTTAAGAAATGACAACTTAGGTTTCTCTAAACCATAATTCATACGGTGTCATCTCATCGGAATTACGTGGTGCCCTATTTAAAGTGAATGTGGTTGTCTTTAATGCCTAACCCATAAACTATCCTGGCAGTTCGATAAGAGACATCATGGTATGCATCATATCCAATAGGGTGCAACTATGATGTTCGGACACACCATCACACTATGGTGTTCCAGGCGGTATTAATTGTGAAACAATTTCCACAATGTCTTAATTGTGTGCCAAAACTCGTAACTCAGATACTCATCTCTATGATCATATCATAGACATTTTATCCTCTTGTCACAATCTTCTACTTCACTCTGAAATTACTTGAACCATTCAATAATTCAGACTTGTGTTTCATCAAGTAAATATTCTCAACATCTACTCGAATCATCTGTGAAGTAAGAACATAACGATATTCACTGCATGCCTCAGCACTCATTGGACTGCACGCATCAAAATGTGTTGCTTCCAACAAGTTGCTATCTTGTTACATCTTACTGAAAACGAGGCTTTTCAGTCATCTTGCCCATGTGGTATGATTTGCATGTCCCAAGTGATTCAAAATCAAGTGAGTCAAAACGGTCCATTTGCATGGAGTTTCTTCATGCATATACACCAATAGACATGGTTCGCATGTCTCAAACTTTTCAAAAACGAGTGAGCCCAAAGATCCATCAATATGGAGCTTCTTCATGCGTTTTATACCGATATGACTTACGTGGCAGTGCCACAAGTAGGTGGTTCTATCATTACTATCTTTTGGCATGAACATGTGTATCACTACGATCGAGATTTAATAAACCATTCATTTTAGGTGTAAGACCATTGAAGGTATTATTCAAATAAACAGAGTAACGATTATTCTCCTTAAATGAATAACCGTATTGCGATAGACGTAATCCAATCATGTCTATGCTCAACGCAAACACCAAACAACAATTATTTAGGTTTAACACCAATCTCTTTGGTAGAGGGAGCGTGCGATGCTTGATCATATGAAGCTTGGAAAAACTTCCAACACATATCGTCAGCTCACCTTTAGCTAGTCTCCGTTTATTCCGTAGCCTTTTGTTTCGAGTTACTAACACTTAGCAACCGAACCGGTATCTAATACCCTGGTGCTACTAGGAGTACTAGCAAAGTACACATTAACACAATGTATATCCAATATACTTCTATCGACCTTGCCAGCCTTCTTATCTACCAAGTATCTAGGGTAATTCTGCTCTAGTGGTTGTTCCCCTTATTACAGAAGCACTTAGTCTCGGGTTTGGGTTTTACCTTGGGTTTCTTCACTAGAGCAGCAACTGATTTGCCGTTTCATGAAGTATCCCTTCTTGCCCTTGCCCTTCTTGAAACTAGTGGTTCCACCAACCATCAACAATTGATGCTCCTTCTTGATTTCTACTTTCGCGGTGTCAAACATCGCGAATACCTCAAGGATCATCATATCTATCCCTGATATGTTATAGTTCATCACGAAGCTCTAACAGCTTGGTGGCAATGACTTTGGAGAACCATCACTGTCTTATCTGGAAGATCAACTCCCACTCGATTCAAATGATTGTTGTACTCAGACAATCTGAGCACAAGCTCAACAATTGAGCTTTTCTCCTTAGTTCGCAGGTTAAGAAAGTCATCGGAGGTCTTATACCTCTTGACATGGGCACGAGCCTGAAATACCAATTTCAGCCCTCAAAACATCTCATATGTTTCGCGATGTTTCAAAAACGTCTTTGGTGCCTCAACTCTAAACCGTTTAACTGAACTATCACGTAGTTATCAAAACGTGTATGTCAGATGTTCGCAACAACCACAGACAACGTTCGAGGTTCAGCACACTGAGCGGTGCATTAAGGACATAAGCCTTCTATGAAGCAATGAGGACAATCCTCAGTTTACGGACCTAGTCCGCATAATTGCTACTATCAACTTTCAACTAATTTTTCTCTAGGAACATATCTAAACAGTAGAACTATAGCGTGAGCTACGACATAATTTGCAAAAACCTTTTGACTATGTTCAGGATAATTAAGTTCATCTTATGAACTCCCACTTAGATAGACATCCCTCTAGTCATCTAAGTGATTACATGATCCGAGTCAAACTAGGCCGTGTCCGATCATCACGTGAGACAGACTAGTCATCATCGGTGAACATCTTCATGTTGATCGTATCTTCTATACGACTCATGTTCGACCTTTCGGTCTCCGTGTTCCGAGGCCATGTCTGTACATGCTAGGCTCGTCAAGTTAACCCTAAGTGTTTCGCGTGTGTAAATCTGTCTTACACCCGTTGTATGTGAACGTTAGAATCTAACACCCGATCATCACGTGGTGCTTCGAAACACGAACTGTCGCAACGGTGCACAGTTAGGGGAGAACACTTCTTGAAATTGTTGTAAGGGATCATCTTATTTACTACCGTCGTTCTAAGCAAATAAGATGTATAAACATGATAAACATCACATGCAATCAAATAGTGACATGATATGGCCATCATCACTTTGCTCCTTTTGATCTCCATCTTCGGGGCTCCATGATCATTATCGTCACCGGCATGACACCATGATCTCCATCATCATGATCTCCATCATCGTGTCTTCATGAAGTTGCCTCGCCAACTATTACTTCTACTACTATGGCTAACGGTTAGCAATAAAGTAAAGTAATTACATGACGTTTAAGTTGACACGCAGGTCACAAATAAATAAAGACAACTCCTATGGCTCCTGCCGGTTGTCATACTCATCGACATGCAAGTCGTGATTCCTATTACAAGAACATGATCAATCTCATACATCACATATATCATTCATCACATCCTCTTTGGCCATATCACATCACATAGCATACCCTGCAAAAACAAGTTAGACGTCCTCTAATTGTTGTTTGCATGTTTTACGTGGCTGCTATGGGTTTCTAGCAAGAACGTTTCTTACCTACGCATGAACCACAACGTGATATGCCAATTGCTATTTACCCTTCATAAGGACCCTTTTCATCGAATCCGATCCGACTAAAGTGGGAGAGACAGACACCCGCCAGCCACCTTATGCAACTAGTGCATGTTAGTCGGTGGAACCGGTCTCACGTAAGCGTACGTGTAAGGTTGGTCCGGGCCGCTTCATCCCACGATGCCGCCGAATCAAGATAAGACTAGTAACGGCAAGCATATTGAACAATATCGACGCCCACAACTACTTTGTGTTCTACTCGTGCAAAGAATCTACGCAATAGACCTAGCTCATGATGCCACTGTTGGGGAACGTAGCAGAAATTCAAAAAATTTCCTACGTATCACCAAGATCTATCTATGGAGAGACCAGCAACGAGTAGAAGGAGAGTGAATCTACATACCCTTGTAGATCGCTAAGCGGAAGCGTTCAAGTGAACGGGGTTGATGGAGTCGTACTCGTCGTGATTCAGATCACCGATGATCCTAGTGCCGAACGGACGGCACCTCCGCGTTCAACACACGTACAGCTCGACGATGTCTCCCATGCCTTGATCCAGCAAGGAGAGAGGGAGAGGTTGAGGAAGACTCCATCCAGCAGCAGCACAACGGCGTGGTGATGATGGAGGAGCGTGGCAATCCTGCAGGGCTTCGCCGAGCACCTACGGGAGAGGAGATGTGTCACGGGAGGGAGAGGGAGGCAACCAAAGGCCTTAGGTATCATTGCTCCTCCTTTTCCCCACTATATATAGGGCCAAGGGAGAGGGGGGGAGGCGCAGCCTTGCCCCCTCCTCCAAGGAAGGGGTGCGGCTAAGGGTGGGGACGAGTCCATCCTCCCCAAGGCACCTCGGAGGTGCCTTCCCCCTTTAGGACTCTTCCCTTTTTCCTTTATCTTGGCGCATGGGCCTCTAGGGGCTGGTGCCCTTGGCCCATGTAGGCCAACGCGCACCCCCTACAGCCCATGTGGCCCCCCGGGGCAGGTGGCCCCACCCGGTGGGCCCCCGGGACCCTTCCGGTGGTCCCGGTACAATACCGATGACCCCGAAACTTGTCCCGATGGCCGAAACAGGACTTCCTATATATAAATCTTTACCTCCGGACCATTCCGGAACTCCTCGTGACGTCCGGGATCTCATCCGGGACTCCAAACAACATTCGGTAACCACATACAAGCTTCCTTTATAACCCTAGCGTCATCGAACCTTAAGTGTGTAGACCCTACGGGTTCGGGAGACATGCAGACATGACCGAGACGTTCTCCGGTCAATAACCAACAGCGGGATCTGGATACCCATGTTGGCTCCCACATCTTCCACGATGATCTCATCGGATGAACCACGATGTCAAGGACTCAATCGATCCCGTATTCAATTCCCTTTGTCTAGTGGTATGGTACTTGCCCGAGATTCGATCGTCGGTATACCGATACCTTGTTCAATCTCGTTACCGGCAAGTCTCTTTACTCGTTCCGTAACACATCATCCCGTGATCAACCCCTTGGTCACATTGTGCACATTATGATGATGTCCTACCGAGTGGGCCCAGAGATACCTCTCCGTTTACACGGAGTGACAAAATCCCAATCTCGATTCGTGCCAACCCAACAGACACTTTCAGAGATACCCGTAGTGTACCTTTATAGCCACCCAGTTACGTTGTGACGTTTGGCACACCCAAAGCACTCCTACGGTATCCGGGAGTTGCACAATCTCATGGTCTAAGGAAATGATACTTGACATTAGAAAAGCTTTAGCATACGAACTACATGATCTTGTGCTAGGCTTAGGATTGGGTCTTGTCCATCACATCATTCTCCTAATGATGTGATCCCGTTATCAACGACATCCAATGTCCATGGTCAGGAAACCGTAACCATCTATTGATTAACGAGCTAGTCAACTAGAGGCTTACTAGGGACATGGTGTTGTCTATGTATCCACACATGTATCTGAGTTTCCTATCAATACAATTCTAGCATGGATAATAAACGATTATCATGAACAAGGAAATATAATAATAATCAATTTATTATTGCCTCTAGGGCATATTTCCAACAGTTTCAGGGGACGGGGTGTCGTGTCTGTGTCGCGGTGCCGTGTCGGGGTCGGGGTGCTGTTTCGGGGTCGGGGGGTCGGGGTGTCGTGTCGGGGTCGTGGTGTC
>NC_057795.1:622662-626969 GCF_018294505.1 Triticum aestivum
GGAGAGAGGGAGAGAAGACAGAGTAACAGGCGGGGGGTGGCGGCCATTAGTTACTCTGCTCTTTGTCGTCCGCCGCTCTTTGTCGTCCGCCTTTATCTCTCTTTGCCGTCTGCTAGGAGACGACAAAGAGGTGGGCATTAAGTTTTTTCCAAACGGGCAGGGGGTGGGGGCCACCTCTCTCTTTACCGTCAGCCAGTCAGCTGGCTGACGGCATAGAGCCGGCCGATGGCAAAGAGCTTCTTTGACGTCTGCCGTTTCTTTGCCGTCTTCTTTTCGGTAGCTGATGGCAAAGAGCTTCTTTGTCGTCCGCTAGCGGACGGCAAAGAGCTAGCGGATGGCAAAGTAGCTGATTCCAGTAGTGATCTAAGTACTTACAGAGCAAAGAGGTGGTGCAGGAGGCCACCAAGGTGGGCACAACCCACCAGGGCGCGCCTGGGCCCACTGGAACATCCATGTGGGTTGTGCCCTCCTCGGGGAACCCCACTGGTACTTCTTTGGCCCAAGTTGTGTCTTCTGGTCCAGAAAAAATCTTCAAAAAGTTTAGGTGCGTTTGGACTCTGTTGGTACTGATATTCCCAAACAATGATATAAAGTTGCTATAAAATGATTGTAAAACATCCAAGGATGATAATATAACAGCATGGAACAAGCAAAAATTATAGATACGTTGGAGATGTATCATACAACATCACAAGAAGCTTGCAAGCAAAGTGACTAAGGAGTTAGTTACAGGATGATGTATTACAGAACGAGTAAAGAGACTTGGCGGTAACGAGATTGAACTAGGTATGAAGATACCGACGATCTAATCTCAGGCAAGTAACATACCGACGGATAAAGGGAACTATGTACGTTGTCATAAAGGTTCGAGCAATCAAGATCTTCAAAGAATATGTAGGAACCAATATGGACATCCAGGGCCCGCTGTTTGTTATTGACTGGAGAAGTTTTTCGGTCAAGTCTACATCATTCTCGATCCCGTAGAGTCTGCACGCTTAACGTTCGTTGATGATATAATATTATACAAGTTGTGTATGTTGGTGACCGAATGTTGTTCGTAGTCCCGAATGAGATCACAGACATGACGAGGAGCTCCGGAATGGTCCGGAGGTAAAGATTGATATATAGGATTATAGTATTTCATCTCCTGAACGGTTTGGAATGCACAGAAAAATTATCGGATCACCGGAAGGGGTTTCGGGAGGTCCCGGGAGTTTATTGGGCCAAACGGACCAACGAGGGCGAGCACACCAGCCCACAGGGGCTGGTGCACCCCCCACCTCATGGCGCCGACCATAGGGAAGGAAAGGGATAGGGCTAGCCCCTTCTTACCTTTTCTCCCACAAGAGAAAAATGAAAAGGGGGCCCCACCCCTCATGCCTTCTCCTGGGCACCAAGAAAAGGTATGGGGGCTCGCCATAGGGCAGCCGCGACATAAACACTATTTTGATCACGGGATCAGAATATTATTCTGATCACAACATGAACTTCCTGAGATACACGCCTAAACTTCCCTCTGTAGGAGCACGACCTTCGGGCTATCTTCGCAACCGTGTCTCTCCGTGTGAATTATTCTGATTAGTCATGTTCTATGTGATGTAAGTGTAATCTGCAAACGGTTTTTAGGAACTAAATGCCCGTTTAAATAGGAATCTTGCTCATGGGCGAATTTTGCTCTCGGGTCATGATGAACTCGTGTTTTACGCAATTTTACTGCATTAGTTGTTCGACCTGAACTTTCCTCTGAACTAGGTTGAACTTCGGCCAACATTGCCCAAACGGGGCTTGCGATATACCGTTGGAAAGCTATGGACATCAATATCATGAGCCAACTTAATTTTTTGTCAAAATGTAAGCGGTTTAAGAGCAGTTTTGAAAATCATTTTTTCTTCACACAAAAAACATGAATCGTATTTTTCGATCGCATTTCTAAACCATTTATTGGAATGAGGCAAATAATATGGCGTTGGAAAGCTGCTGCAAAACCACTCCTTCCCCATGTTGAAAAGTTTCTATAATTCCCTATGGTTAAAGAGTAATTTGGAAAAACGTAAAATTTCACAACCGAACAGCCAAGTTCGTATTTTCGATCCCATTTCTAAACGGCTAATTCAATTGAGGCAAGTAATAAGGCGTTGGAAAGCTTATGAAAAGACACTACTTTTTCATGTTGAAGATTTTTCCTAATTTTGAATGGTTCGTATTTTCGAAAACAATACAAATTTAAGTAATTTAGAAAATGATATGGCGTTGGAAAGCTTGAGTAAAAGCGAAATTTTTTGATATGTATTGTTTCTCCCAATTCCTTACGGTTTTAAGTCAGTTTTGAGAATGGGTAAAAATGTATTTTGGCCCTAATTTCTACAAACTTTGTCGGAATGGGGCGAATAATATGCCGTTCAAAAGCTATGAAAAATGTGAAAAATTTTCATGTTGATGATTTTCTTTGATTTCCTGCCATTTTCAAGTAATTTCAGAAACGGCGAAATCATTCGTTCTGCCTTTATCGCAAAACAGATTCATCGAAAATGCATCGTGTGAAGTACTTGAACTTCTGTGGCTGTTCTGCTTGAACTTCACTCTGTTTTTCACATGCTTTTTTTTGCTCGTAGCTCTTCATTCACTCACCGGAATTAAGCAAGTGATATACCAATGGAAAGCTGCTGTAAACACGCAAATTTTTTGTGTTGATCATTTTTTCATACTCGCAACGGTTTAAAATATATTTTTGAATGCGTAAAACAACGTCGTTTTTTGCCTGTTTTTTACATGTAACTGATGGTCGGACGTCTCACACAAGAGATCTTGAACTTCCCTGGGAGTAGCACATGAACTTCTTGCAACAAAACCTTTTAAGCTTTTTTGTTTTCTATTCTTATTTTTCTGTCTGAAACGCATTTCGTGTATTAGTTGAACTTCCCGTTGTTTTCGTCTTGAACTTCTGTCACGTATTTTTGTTTAACCTCTCTCACAAGAATTTTGAGCTATCTCGGGCCGAGCACTTGAACTTCTAGCAACAAAATTTTGGACTTCACCTTTTTATTCTTTTTTTTCTTATACGAAATGTAGACCATGCAGTACATGAACTTCTGGCTATTATCCATTTGAACTTCTTTTTATTTTGCATAAGTAACAGAAAAAGTCTGTGTTTTTTATATACATCGAACTTCTCTAACTTTTTTATTTGAACTTCTTTCTGTTTTATCAGAAATGTGAACATTAGAGTTTTGTTAGAAACATTGAACTTCATTATTTTCAATTGAACTTTTTGGTAGATAAACATCCAATTTCTCTGTTAATTAATTGCTTTGAATTCCTCGGACGTCCGCCTTTGAACTATCGTAGAAGATGAAATGGAACTTCTCGACCATATTCTTTTTTTCTACTCTATAATGCTTCTCTTGAATTTTTCTGTAATTAATTGCATCCATGCTATGACGCAATTGAGATGGACAAAATTAATAGTTTATATTGGCATAAAATCAAACAGGTGATGTGCACTGCATAAACAGCCAGATCAAAAATAAATTCCTTTCATATTGAATCCTAAAGCAAAACAATGAACCAAAGTGGTTCGGTACAGAAACGATGAAGAACACCACTTGGACAGTGCCATTTCTTTATTTTTCACATGCAGTGATGCGCGAGGCTGTGCCTAGATGTCCCTGGAGCAGTGGAGGCCCCACTAGCGCCGGCCCTGGTCATTGACGATGGTTGGGTGTGATGGTCCCGCCGTCGCTCGGGCTGTGCTCGACAGTGCGTCGAGAGATAGCCCGCATCGGCGGGGTGCAGCGATGAAGGCCACCACTGGCACCCCCTGAAGGTCGGGTATCGGGATGGTGCAGATCAGTGATGCTCCAATTGGGGAGGTGTGCGAGCTCCATCCGGGAGGCTCGCCATGACGGCTAAGCAGGGAGAGTGCACCACCACCCTGGAGCAGTAGTAGGTGACAAGGACGAGGAAGGACAGGACGCTGCACGGGAGCCATGATGGATCTCGCCAGTCGTGGCTCGATCTGCAAGTGGGAACGATGGCACGGTGCAAGAAACAGGGGCAGAGGGCAGGCCATGTCGCAGGGGAGAGAAGGTCGCGGCGGAGTGCGGGAAGGTTACGCCGGAGGGGAAGTTGGGGGCGGGTGGAAGGGAGGTGGTCGGGGCAGAGGGCGGTGGTGGAGGTGGTCGGGGCGGTGGTTGGAGGCGAGGGTAGAGGTGGCTGGGGCGAAGAGCGGACACGGAGGTGAGGCGGAGAGCGGTGGTGGAGGTTATTGGGGCCAGGACAGCGGCGGGCGAGGTGGTCGGGGGGAGGAC
>NC_057795.1:627374-640498 GCF_018294505.1 Triticum aestivum
CTATTAATAACCCAGGGTGAAGAATAAGTAATTCTTCACCCTGGTCGTTTGATCGAGCCACGTCTTGCGTCCAGCCAAGCCCGCCGATGGAAAAGAAGTGCACTGTCCCTTGCTATAAGATTACCACGGTGTCGAGGTATTTTTACCTTTCATGAGTTATTACTCGAAACCAGCCCATCTCACCGTCCCCTCAAAAAAAAAAAATCTCCCCGTCTTTTCCTAATCTACTGCGGGCGGTTTTTATTTGGCGTGCTGCTCGGCGGCGCGGTCTTCGATGGCGTGGTCGCTGGGGCAATTGGGCGGCGTCTCCCTAGGTCTTGGGCGGTGTTGTTGCTGGTGATCGCGGCGGCTCTCCAGTGCATGGGTTGGTATGTGACTGCATCTCCGCTGTTTGGATTGAAGTTTGGTTGGGTGTGAGTGCACGGGATGAGGTGAGCAACCCCAAATCTAGCGATTTCCGTTCTAAAATTCCAATTATATCCCACTTACGTTTCCCTTCGTCATTCTCTTTCCAAATTGTTTTTTGTGCATTTGAGCGTTCCGATCTGCTCGCTCCGGTGCCCCGCGAGGTCCCAATTTGACTACAAGCCGGTGGATGGTTCTCCCGATGGTGGAATTGAAGGGGCCCCAATGGATAAGGACGTGACAGGCAAGCTGGAGGCCACCACTACCAGCGTCCTCAAGCTCTACCACTAATCATTTATCTAGCACACATCACCACCTGGGTTATGTGGGTATGTCCTAAAAATATGTAGTCAACCTTGCCAGCTCTAATAATTTTTATTTGCTTCAATCCCCAATCTGGTTCGTAGCAGACATACAGTTAGTAGAATCTTGCCTCCTGGTTGTAGAATTTTTGGTTGATTCGTTGGCTGCTTCATATTGTTAAACCATGAAATAATTCCTGATCCTTCGTGGACTGAATTATTGGATTCTTTTCCCCCTTCCTGTCGTGCATACATCACCATTTGTTTCTGAAACCAAGTCAGATTTGCCGGATTTCTAATTTTCAGAGATTGCAGATAGTTATTTCAAGTTTAAAAATTGGTTGTAATTTTGGTTCATCAGTTGTACCATATGCAAATACACATCTATGATTCATGAAAGTTTTTGTTCTGTCAATCAGGGTCATACTCCCTGCAACTAGTAGCTGCTCTAAACATTGTTGTAATGTTACTACTTAATACTTAATAATGATTGTGGAGGTGCTGCTAACATTTCCTACTGCAACAACAACAGAGGTAAAAAATTATGTGTGGGCTTCAATGATGTAATTGATTTCTATTTACAATGCGTTAGTGTTTCCTATCATCTAGCTTCGGATTTAAAGTAAATATATATACTTCCTGTTGGAGTTGAAGTAAGTATCTCACGTTTGAGCTGCTTGTGTGCCATTTTTTTTTACCTCGGCCCTTATTTTAATCTCAGCTGCAGTTAGTGGCAACAAGCACCCACGACGCCCCTATTTTATTTACCTGGGCCACTAGTATAATTTCAGCTCTATTTGGTCTTTGGAAATGGTATATCTGGAAATAAAGAACTATGCGTGTCATTCTATCATTCTGCAAATTAGTCAATTTTGTAGTTTCTTTCTTTTCCTCAGTGATATGCCAATATGTTTCAGCTCAGCGCATGGAGTAATTAGATGGTCCTTCTCCTGTGATTTACTAGATTGTCAGCAATGATTCAAAGGTCAGTTCCTTTAGACATAGATGCGGAATAAAGCATCAACCTATTTAATAATGTATCCATCCATCTTGCAACAGGTAGCGTAACAAGCATAAGTAGATACCGACCCAGACAAAGAAACCCACTAAAGAGATGGCAGTAGTCTTGGTGAGCGCTCTGAATCTACAAATTCCTTGATCCATTTTTTTTTGTTGAGAAAACGCAAAAGACTTTTACGTTTCATTGCATTGAAAAGAAGAAGTTTGGTACAACCCTCCTAGGAGGCGAGTTTACAAGATGAGTACAGGCACACTAGTGGGCATCCCAAGTCTGAGGCAGGATGGCGCGGAGTCCTAAAGCACCCGCTCTGCCCATCGGTTACTTCCCTGATCGCTAGGATTTTGATCCATTTTTACATTATGCAAGCATAATAGAAGAGATAAAATGTAGACACTTTTAGGCACATACCCCAAATATGCCTGACATTAGATCCAGATCAGTAAATTAACAGTATGCCAACTACACATAGCATTTCAGACGAAAAAAATGTAGACACAAAATGGGAGCATAGTAGCCAGACACTTTGAACTTCAAATATTATAAAATCCTATATAAAAAGGTAAATTTCTGACTGATGCTTGCGCAATTTCTGTTATCTTCTAGTTTAATTCTCTGTATGTATATGCTAGTATGTATAAGTAAAAATATGCATGTGTTTGTTTTCCTCAGGGAAGAGCATTCCTCTATTTATTTTATCATCTAATTTAATTCTCTTTATGTATACATGTTATAAGTAAAAAATCTGCATGCGTGCTTTTCTCTAGCAAAGAGCATTGTTCTATTTTTCTCGGACCATCATGTCTCATTCACTGGGTTGTTGGTAAGAATATATCCATGTTTTAATGTTTTTCTGACTACAGTCTATTGTTGTAAAATCTGTCATTAAGCTTCAGCAGTTCACTCTTGCAAGATTCTTTCAAGTGCGGTCGCCTGAGATTACCCCATTGGCTTTGACTAAGACTTCCAATTAATTGTTAGGTTGCTTATCCTGAAGTTCATGATCCTGCATGCGAGCAAAGGATGTGATAAGCGCAGTTTTGTCTCTGTAGTTTTGTCTCTATAGTTTTGTAGACTTCATTCATCATGACGATTTTATGGAGTCTGAACAATGTGTAGCTGCAATGGAGGTTCCAGGAAGACTTCAAGATGCTAGGCATCAACCATTTTGAGGTCGTTTTAGCAAGACATGATGTTTCAGTGCATATAGTGCAGTGTAACATATCAAGTCAGTTTGTTTCTGTAATTATACGGCCTTGTCCATATGTTTTACCCCAACCATCAGTATTTTGCATGATGCCCTAGGTAATTTGTGTTCAGAAAATTTACATTGTGTATCTGCATACTTGGCTGGCAATATCATTACCTGACAGCCTTCGGACACATTCCTATAGAATCATAATTCTCAAAAAAGAAACCCTATAACCTTAAGGAGCTATTTCATTCCTCAAAAGTATACTTTTGTTGCAGGGCCAGTATACTGGAAATCAGGGGCAGAGCTCGGCCACCAGCTCCATCTACTCGCACGAACAACAAATTTAACAAATTTTGCACACATGTGTGCAACTGTATTTGCTTTCGTACCAATAACTGGACAGATAATATTATTCACCTTGATTTCACCGACAATTGCAGCATATGACGCCAATATAAATTGTCCTGCCAGTTCTTTAACAAAATTCGGAGTCAGGTTCCAAAACAATTATCTGAAACTTACCTTCTCTGACCATCCTCACCTTAACTTTACATTGCACCCGCCTTGCGAGCAGGAGAGGTTACACAGCTCCGTGTCGTAATTTTGCCTCACAAGCGTTTTGTTTCTATGGTGGATGTGGCATCCACTCCACTGTAATTTTACCTCAGAAAACATTTGTTTCTCGCGATGGTTGTGGTGTGGTGTAATTTTACCTCAGAAAGCTTTTGTCTTTTGTCTCTTACGGTGGTTGTGGCGTGCTGTTTGTGGCTCGTACAGGGTGGCTGGGGTGAGGAATAAAAATTCCTCACCCAGGGTGGCGAATAGCGCGACCCTATATATATATATATATATATATATATATATATATATATATATATATATATATATATATGTCTGTGTGTGTGTGTGTGTGTGAGGGAGGGGGCACCACACACCCCACGACAATCCCCAAGCCGTGTGCGGCGCCCCACTCCCTAGTTTCATCCCCCGTCAAGTTTTTCCGCAGTGCACGGCAAAGCCCTGCGGGAACAAGTTCGCCATCACCGTCATCACGCCGTCGTGCTGATGGAACTCATCTACTACTTCGCCCCGCTCGCAGGATCAAGGTGATGAGGACATCATCGAGCTAAACATGTACTGAACGCGGACGTGCCATACATTTTGTGCTTGATCGGGACAGATCGTGAAGGTGTATGATGACATCAACTGCATTGATAAACGATTCCGCTTAGTGATCTACAAGGGTATGTACATGCTCTTCCCCTCTCATAGCTATACATCTCAATGTAAAGATCTTGCGTGTGCTCAAGTGGAGAGGTCCGTGCAATTCAGAAATCAAAGTCACAAAATCAGTACGGTATGCCCACTTCTCCTATCCATATTTTCATAACTATGTTTCCTAATTATATTTGTTAGGTTTTCTAATTACTAGGGAAAATAAATTTTTTGTAGGCTGAAGATCTTGGCTATGACCCGCGGAGAGATGAAATATTTATCAGAGCACATGTCCGTAAAACTGGAGTTCCTACCGCACAAGCAGAGACGCTAATTCTTAGTCAGACATATACATCATGTGTTATTCTTTAGTACAGCCATGCATGTGACTGCATATCAATTGATCCCGAGTATTATTCTTGTTAACTTTTTTCCATGAGATGACACTGCTATGTTTTGTTTGATGGGTCAGGAAGACATAAGTTCAGAATGGGCACGATAATGTGATACTAAATCTTTGTAGCTGAACTGAAGCGTGCTTTCTTTTAAAGATGAGCCACAAAAAAAATACTTGACCATTATTTTTAGGAAAGCATTTTTAGTTCAGTCCACATATTAGGATTACACCTGACTCCTTTTTTTTTAGAGAAACATAGTTGTTGTAGCTTCTGCAGCATTTGTTTAGTTTCAGGATTTTAACCATCGCAAAAAACAACATATGGGAACCTCTATTGTATACCACACAATGTTCCATAGCACGCATGAACCAGAACACAGGCAATGTCCTGTAAGTTGACTTGTTTTCACCAAGTGCACTATACTACATATATGACTGCAATCTCTGTGTTTTTTTGCCGATTCAGTAACTTGGAATGCAATCACTGAAATCACAGTAAATACCTTACTCATGTTGTCTTAGAAAATACCTGATTGCTCATCAACAAATTCAGACATTTTTATAGTAAGCCATTTGTGATATGCTAGCTGCTATGCTGACTTTGTTTTATATATTCTAATAAGGTTGCTTTTGTAACTTGAATCTTTGCATAATTATAGTCTTTTTTTAGATATTTTTTTCAAAAAGGGGGGACACCCCAGGCTCTGCATCAGACCGATGCATACGGCCATTTTTTATAAATAAAATAGGTTCAACAAGGTCTTAAAGTCGTGAAAGAAAATAAAGGCGAGCTCACATAGAGCCTCAACGCCAAAACAATAAAAGGCCATAAAGCCACAACCGGCTGGCATAATAAAGATAGGAAAACTAATCGCCTATCATATTACATGACCGCCATCCAAACCGGTTGAAAATATACCGCGCTACCATCTCCCACCGGACAGATCCAGTAACCAAACGCTCCCTGGCCTCCGTCGGAGTGAGTAAGGACCATATACGGATCAATGCCGTAGCATTGAATACAACCTGCAAAAAATGAATAGTAGTTGTTCTGTTAAAAGCCAAATCATTTCTGCAATTCCAAATTGCCCATAACAACGCACAAACTCCTACACGAATGTGTCTAGCTGTATCGGACTCTATCCCATCCAGCCACGTTCCAAATAACGGACCGACCGAGCTCGGAGGAGTAATGTTAAAGGCAATTTGCACGGTGCGCCACAAAATTCTCGCAAACGGGCACTCAAACAAGAGATACTTGCTTTATTTTTCAGATCCTTTATTTAGTAGATAAAAAGGCCTGACCTCTAGAATTACATGCTTTTGTAACTTGAATCTTTGCATCACTACGCAGGTCTGAGCTCTGGAATTCCATGTTTCAATTGAAGCTTGTGCACAACAAGAGGGCTCAGAACGACAAGTGGTTCGCAGAATACCTACCACGCATTGGTAATGGTACCGAGGAGACTAATGATGATGGTGAAATACTCCTACCTGCAAGGATATGCGTGCCAAATAAGACGGATAATAATGGCCTAGATAGACTCATTGACAATATCTATGAAACAGGGAAAGCTTCCCCAAAAAGATCCAAAACACATCACGTTAAGAGCAATTTTGTCCACAAGGAATGACTCGGTAGACAGAATCAACCTAAAAATGATTGATCACTCCAAAGGAGAGGAGATGGTGTCCCACAGCTTTGATTCCATAGAAGACGACCCCCATAACTACTATCCACCGGAGTTCCTAAACGCCCTCACCCCAAATGGACTGCCTCCACATATGTTGAAGCTCAAAATAAATTGTCCAATCATACTACTTAGGAACATCGACCCTGCTAATGGACTCTGCAATGGCACAAGGTTGGTCGTACGTGGATTCCAAAAAAATAAAATTGATGCAGAGATAGTAGTAGGGCAGCACTCTAGAATGCAAGTTTTCTTGCCTCGGATACCATTATGCCCATCTGACGATGACATGTTCCCGTTCAATTTCAAGAGGACATAGTTTCCAGTGAGGCTCAGTTTTGCAATGACAATAAACAAATCACAAGGTCAGACAATACCAAATGTCGGCGTCTACCTGCGTGAATCGGTTTTCTCACATGGTCAACTATATGTTGCGCTTTCTAGAGAGACCGCGACATCAAACATAAAGGTATTAACGGGAGCACATGATGAGAAAAAGGGGAAGAATAAGAATATCAGTACATGAGACACAAACACAAAAGGAGTACAAAAGGAAAAAGAATCAGAAGATTCGTACAGACGAGACATACAAAAAGAATATTGTCTACATAGAAGTCCTCACCAAATAGGTAATGCAACCTTTGAATTTTTTGTTCCAAATTTCAGTTGGTACTTCGTAGGTTTATTTACGACAAGTTATGCATTTAAATTTCATATTACATTGCTAATTTTCTAACCACAAATTCATTACTTGGATTCTACAGAACAATCCAACCGTCAACTTCGGAGTTAGAATTCATAAATACTTGGTCGTCTTTAAGGAGCATGTCTTCATGTCCTCAACCACAAAGTCATTCATGAATATATTTTTATGATGTGTCCAATAACTCATTCAGGGTTATTGAAAACTTTGAACACTTTGGTGATCTCCATTATGTGTATACAAGCTACATATGCAATTTACAGAAAAGTCTATAGCCAAGGGGAAACTGAGACTTACCAGCCAAAATAGAAACATATTTCTCACCTTGGAGTTGCTGCTGCTGCATTGAATTATCTGAAATATCGCTTTCTCTAACACAACGAAGAAACCTGAAATATATCTGACCCATTTTGAAAAATACATATCAATTTATAAGCTATTTAGATGAACAAAACAAGAAGACAAGCAGATGAACTGAACACGTGCTACCATGTGTGCCATACACATTGTTTACTAACTAATCAAAATATGTAAAAAAAACTAACAACCAAAGCATATCTGAATCTGCTAACTACCACTACAGCAACAACTAACCACGACTGGAGGGAGGAGAGGTTGATAGGTTGAACGCGAAGTCAAGGGCACCAGCCGGCGCCTGCTCGACCCGCGGCTGCTCACCCACCAACAACCAGGGTTGGAGCCTGCGGGAGGAGGGGTGGGAGGGAACAGGAAGGAAGAGGGAGCCGCGCAAGGTCCCATTGATACGGCGGCGCGGGCGGACGACACCACAGTGCGGCCGCCGGAAGTGCTCTTCTTAATGACCTCGTCCTCCGACAACGACGAAGAGACGCGAGGTGGCGGCGCTGGCCATCAGTACGGACCGAGAATGGTGAACGGGAAGGGGATAAGTTCATTTCTCTTAGAAACAATTTTTTTGCTAACAGAGAGTTCGTGTCGTATTTGTGTGTATAGGTCAATTCCTGCCTAGGCCAAGCTCAAACTATGGGGAAAAAATTACAAATGAAATATAATTTTTCAAAAAAAATGTTCATCTCCAATAAAAAAGATTCAATTTCTAAATAATGTTGAAAATGATTCTAAAACAATCTTTTTTTCTGAAATATGTACTCAAAAATAATAATAAAACACCTTCTTAGAAAAAATATATATTAAATATTGAAGTTTTTTAGATAAGAAAGATTGACAAACTATTTCATGGACCAATACTCTTTCATCGGATGAATCTACGAAGCTAAAGTAGGTCCTGACTAACGACGTTAGGTGGCTTCTTCACGTACGAATTTCATGGTCCAAGATATTACATTCGGTATAATCTTATTTCTGAGGTTTGCCACAATTGGATATAAGAAATGCATAAAGCCATGTGGAGCATGTTTTTTTGCCCGTTGCAACGCACGAACATTTTTACTAGTATATATATCCTTTGAAACGACAACACTTTTACAATTGTTTTGCACATGTACAATCATTTAAGCTGACAGTTGCAACTTTATAGGTACTTGGAAGTTGGAGGAACAAATTTGAATCCCGACCAAAGCATAAAGCGGTGAAAAAATATATCCAACAAGTAAAAATATGTGTTTCTATAGCCCTAAAATGTGTGGACCCTGATATGAAGAAAAGAACTACCGTGATGTATATAATGGAGGTGCTTAATGAAGCAGACCAGGTATGGTAAGCATTGCATATGATGTCCTGAATTAATATTCCTTCCATTATAAAATAGAAGGCGTATAAGTTTTCTCGTAAGTCAATACTATGGCTAGACACGAGCCGAGCCGAGCTGAGCTTGATCCGAGCCTGGCTTTGGCTCGCTCTGAAGCGGCTCGGCTCGGCTCGGCTCGCTCAGCCAACGAGCCTAGTTCAGGCGGCTCGGCTTGTTTTAGGTGTGGCTCGGCTCAGACCGAGCCTGCTCATAAGCCAGCTGCCCAGAGCTTTTGTACTTATGTATATCAGTATATACTCCACAGTCTTGATTCTTTTGCAACAATTAAACTCATATTTTGGAAAACAAACAATTTATATTGCTAAAAATGAAACATCCAGCAATCTATTGTTTTAAGAAATGGTCATAGTAATGAAAAATAAGCTTTCTTCTATGAGTTCTTCTACGAAAATTGTAACAATGTAACAGATTAGAGAAAGAATTGGGCAGCATTTCTACTGTATTTTGGACAGAACTTCCTTTGATCTTTACACAGCAAAACATCAAATATTGACAGCCAAACAAAGAAATTTTGTATAGCATAACACATCAAAACAACACACACACACATGAGCTTGGACACTCATCCTCTTCCACCTCCTCATGATCCTCCTCCGCTTGCTTATCATGCTTCATTGCCTAGCACACCAAAACAACACACACACATGAGCTTGGACACACATTTATTTGACTTTTGGATAGCAAAAACAGCACACACATGAACTTGCACAAATATATATTTGACTTTTCAATAGCAAAAACAGCACCTAGGTGAGCTTGCACAAACATATATTTGACATTTGTATACCAAAAAGAGCACACACATGAGCTTGCACGAACATATATTCGACATTTAGGTACCAAAAACAGCACATATGAGCTTGGGCAGACATAAATTTGACTCTCAAAAAGAAAAAACAGCACATACACGAGCTTGCACAAATATATATTTTGCACCTATATAGTTTGCGGAGCCGGAGGCAACAGCGATTCCAGCACGCACCCCAGCGCCGGTGAGGTCAGGGAGACGTCATAGCAGAGGTTCCTTTTTTACCCTATACAACAACTCAGCGATTGGGAAATTGCTGGAATCATTTGTCGCCTTCCTTGGCAGCCGCATAGTAGCTGCTGAATTGCCCTTCCCATTCCCCTTCTGCATCCCCGAGACCAGCAACTTGCTCTTCATAATGGAGTCCAACGTCCTTGCTTCTCCTTCTTCCCACCCGCCTTCCCCTTTTCTTTGTCCATTGTCTGCATATATCAGCAAACAACAAACGGTCAATCATCAACAACAGTAAACTAATTAGACATGGAGTCTATGTAATTTTCCAGCAAGTAGATTATTTTTCAAGCTGCTATGCTACAACAAGTAGATCATCAACTAGGTCATCAACAGCAGAAAACTAATTACACATGGAATCAATGAAAATTTTGATCTATCCATCCATTCTGCCCTACAACTCCATCCATCCATGATCCATCCATCTGTCGCCGCTACATCTACCCGTACAGGCTATAATACATCCATCCATCTAACCCTACGTAGATGTAGGAGTTCGGCCCTACATCCATCCATCCATCTACCTGTATGTATACATCTATGTGACTACATCCATCGATCCATTGATCCATCCATCAGATGTGTACTGGAAGTTTGAACTACATAACTACATCCATCGATCCATCCATCCATTGATCCATCACATGCGTACTACTGAAGTTCAGAGAGCTGCGGCTAGGGATTGGGAAGGAAGGAGGTACCTGCTCTGGCTCGTCATGTTCCACGAGAAACTAGGGGAGGCGCGTCCGTCTACGTCCGGTGTGATGAGGAACGGTCGCGCCGCCCGTCGTCGTCGGTGCCGAGTCCGTTGTTGTCGGTGTGGCGAGGAAACGCGGCGTTGCTCGTCGCCGTCGATCCAGATCTGCGGCGTGGTGAGAGAGGGGCGAGGCGGCGCAGAGGAGAGAAAGGGAGAGACGAGAGACTGGTTGTGTGTTGCTCGTGCCCTAAGGCCAACTCCACCGCGCGACCCCAAACGGACGTCCGTTTTGTCCGGATTCTGTCCGTTTGGGTAGGGATTTGGGGTCGTGTCCGGGCGTGTCCTGGGATGCGGTGGCCGTGCGCCCAGCGCGCGGCCGCATCCATTTGCCCCATCCTGTCCGCGTCTACTTAAAAAACTAAAGCAACGTTTCAAATGCCAAACCCTAGTTCAGGCCAGCGGCCCCGATTCATCACGACGGCAACAGAGCCAGCGGCCTACACGTCCATTGCCGGCATCAGCCAGCCTCCAAAATGAATAGTTCTCCTCGCCGACAACACAGCCAGCGGCCGGCAACAAAGCCGGCCTCCAAAATGAATGTTTTCTCGCCGGCACACTGCCAGCGGCCCGACGGGCGGGCGGCACCCATGCCAGCCTCAAAAAGAACGGCCACGCCGATCGGACGACCTAGATCAGGCCTTCGGCGTCGAGCATCTCCTTCTGCCTGGCCTCGAACCAGGCCCTCGTCTTGTCGCTCATATTCGACAAGTCCACGCTCATGATCGCAAGGGCCACCTCCTTCGCTTTGGTCGCGGCATTGGTGGCCTCGATGTCGAGCTGCCTCTGCCTGGCCTTGACGTTGTCGGCCTCGATGTCGAGCTGCCTTCGCTGGGCCGCCTCCTCCATGTCAAGCTCCCTTTGCCGGGCCGCCTCCTCCATGTCGATCTTCCTCCTCTTGGCCGCTTCCTCCATCTCAAGCTTCTGTCTTTGAAGGTCTAGGTATTGCTTCATTTGCTCGTCCTTGCTTTTCCACTTCTTCTCGTCCCTGACATCCTTTTGGGACATCATGCCATGCAAAGTCTCATGCAAGGCCATGGATGAGGCGTCACGTATGTCGTCCACCTTGGAGTTGGTCTTGCCCCTCGGCCTCTTCAACGCCTCACCATCCCCACCTCCGGCGAACTTGCCCGTCTTCTTGCCTCTCTTTCTTTGAAGTTCACGGTATTGATCCTTGAACTTAGGGAAATTGTTGATGATCGTCCAACAATGCGTAAGAGTGAATGGCTTGTCATTGTGTCGGGCCTTGAATGCCTCCAAAGATTGGAATGCCTACACCACATGATCAACAACAAGTGAACATGCAAACATATACACGGCCGAAGTCTCATGGCCGTAGCAAGGAAAGGGCTAGAAAGAGGAGAGCATACCATGTCCCCAATGCCGAGACCACTCATGGGTCGTGCCTCAATGCTCTCAAATGCGGCGCAATACTTGTTGCACTCTTGTTGGATGAACAACCATCTTTTTTGAATCGAGCCGATGCCACGATTGCTTGTAATTTGGTAGGGCTCAAACATCTTTCTTTCATGGAATGTTTTGTGGACTCTCGTCCAAAAACCAATGCCCTTTTGTTGCGCGTCGGTCCTCGGATCTTGGCTAATCTCCATCCAAGCTTGGCAAATCAACTTTTCCTCGTCTTGTGTATATGAACCGTGTGAATGCTCTTCCTCTTCTTTTGTGCCTCCAACTTTGGGTGAGCTCGTCGATGAACAATGGCGCACCACTAATATCAAAGTCATTTCCTTCTTCTTCTTCATCACCTTCGACATAGATGTCATCGTCTTCATGCCACGAGTCACCAAGGTCGTAGTCAGCACGGCCGTCGGCCTCTTCAACGGGGACGTACTCTGCGCAGCCATCCTGACTTTGGGTCTCATCGGGGTCGAAGGTACGGCCATGCCCACCATCGAAGATCACGTCCTCCATGTACCGGTTGTAGAAGGGGTCGTCGACCGCTGGCGTTGGGGTTGGCATTCCGTAAAACAAGACGCAGGGGGCCGGCATGGTGCCCGTGAACGGTGCCCGTGCCTGCTTTCTTAGCATCTCGACGGACGGCCGCCCGCCGTTGCTGGACCCAGGCGTGACGTTGAGGTCGATGACGGCCGCGGGGCGCGGTGTGGACGTCGCGAACAAGCCCACGTCCGGTGACCCCGAGAATCTGGCCGTCGTGCCTTGGCGGAGGGAAGCCGGGCGACATGGGCGTGCGCGACGTCGGCGACTGGCAGTGCGTTGGCCGGGCGACCGACGAGCCTATGCTCGCCGGGCCGACGGCTGCTGCAGGGAACCCGGCAGGACGGCCCATGCCAAGCATGAGGATGGCGTGCGCTTTGTTGACCAGGTCCTCCTTCTCATCGGCAGCGGCCTTGCGCCGCGCGGCCTCCAGCTCCTCGTGCTGGGCGGCGAACTTGGTGGCGGCATTGACCTTGACGACCGCTCTCTGTTCCCTCCTCCTCGCCGATTCCACGTCCAACTTGGCAATCTCCTCCGGCATGCACTCCGACCACGGCTTCCTTGGCTCCTTCTTCTTCACCTTTGCGGGCGGGTCGACGGCCAGGCCACCGGAACTCGGCGAGGCGTCGACCATGGACGGGGGAGAGGGGGTGCGGCGGGAGGGACGTGGGAGGGTTTGGGGCAAATAGCGCCAAATGGGCGTGG
>NC_057795.1:640795-652018 GCF_018294505.1 Triticum aestivum
GGTTTCTCCCACCGACAGATAGGCCAGGGGAGGACAAGCGCGCGCATCCCGCCCGTCCGCGCGCTGTCCGTTTCACCCCAAAACCGGCGCAAACATGGGCCGGGATGGGTCGAAAGCGGACACAAAGCGGACAAAAGTCTGTTTGCGCCCGTGCGCTGGGCCACCTTTTTTGTCCCTTTTATCCCAAACGGACGGGAGCGGACAGGATAGGGTCGCACGGTGGAGTTGGCCTAATGCTGCGCTAGTCATTGCGATGGACGATAAAATTGGGCTGAGCCGCAAGCGAGTCATTGAGCTGGACCGGCCGAAACTCGGCTCGGCTCGGTCGCGAAACGGGCCTGTTTTCAGACCTTCGCCCGCTCGTTTATCCTATCGAGCCGAGCTGTAACGGGCCGAGCTGGAGCGAGCTTCGGGCGAGTCGAAAAGCTCGCTCGTACGTCCAGTGCTAGTCAGTACGTAGTTGTCCATACCATCGGCCACGAGGGAGGCTTGACCCTTGTGTGGTAGAATTTTCTTTCACAGGACATGACATTTGTACTCGATATTTTTCATAAATATTTATGAGGAAAGTATACTTTTAGTCCCTTAACTCTTGGTAGAGTCTAGATTTGGTCCCACGACTTCCAAACCGGACAACTTGCACCCCCAATTACCTAAACCGGACAAGGTTCGTCCCTGGTCTCGGTTTTGACCAGTTTTGGTGCTGACTCACCCCAGTTTTGACTGGCTTCGGTGCAGACACACCGCGGTTTTGACCGGTGCTCACTCAAATTCGGGTAACTTTTTTTATATCCGTGAACTTTTTGAAATTCACATACGCTTTTCAAATTTGTGTAGTTTTTTCAATGTCGTGTATTCTTTTAAAACCAAACATACTTTTTAAAATCAGTGAAACACTTTTTCAAATAAAAAACTACATGAACTTTAAAAAAGTACGCAGATTTGAAAAAGTACGTGAACTTGGGAAAAGTACGGGATTTGAAAAAAGTACACAATTTTTAAAAAATTAACTTATTTGAACGAAGTACCCGAATTTGAAAACATTATGCGTGTTGGAAATATGCCCTAGAGGCAATAACAAAATGGTTATTATTGTATTTCCTTATTCATGATAATTGTCTGTTGTTCATGCTATAATTGTATTAACCAAAAACCGTAATACATGTGTGAATACATAGACAGTAATATGTCCCTAGTAAGCATCTAGTTGACTAGCTTGTTGATCAATAGATGGTTGTAGTTTCCTGATCATGGACATTGGATGTCGTTGATAATGTGATCACATCATTAGGAGAATGATGTGATGGACAAGACCCAATCCTAAGCATAGCACAAGATCATGCATTTCGTTTGCTAAGAGCTTTTCTAATGTCAAGTATCATTTCCTTAGACCATGAGATTGTGCAACTCCCGGATACCGTAGGAATGCTTTGGGTGTACCAAACGTCATAACGTAACTGGGTGGCTATAAAGGTGCACTACAGGTATCTTCGAAAGTGTCTGTTGGGTTGGCATGAATCGAGACTGGGATTTGTCACTCCGTATGACGGAGAGGTATCTCTGGGCCCACTCGGTAATGCATCATCATAATGAGCTCAATGTGACTAAGGAGTTATTCACGGGATCATGCATTACGGAACGAGTAAAGAGACTTGCCAGTAACGAGATTGAACGAGTTATTGGGATACCGACGATCGAATCTTGGGCAAGTAACATATCGGTAGACAAAGGGAATTGAATACGGGATTGATTGAATCCCCGACATCATGGTTCATCCGATGAGATCATCGTGGAACATGTGGGAGCCAACATGGGTATCCAGATCCCGTTGTTGGTTATTGGGCGGAGAGATGTCTCGGTCATGTATGCATGGTTCCCGAACCCGTAGGGTCTACACACTTAAGGTTCGGTGATGCTAGAGTTGTTATAGGATATAGTATGTGCTTACCAAAGGTAGTTCGGAGTCCCGGATGAGATCCCGGACGTCACGAGGAGTTCCAGAATGGTCCGAAGGTAAAGATTTATATATGGGAAGTCGAGTTTCAGTCACCGGAATGGTTTTGGGGGGTATCGGTATTGTGCCGGGACCACTGAAAGATGTCCGGGGGTCCATCAGGTGGGGCCACCTACCCCAGGGGATTCAATGGGCTGAACAAGGGTGGGAACCAGCCCCTAGTGGGCTGGTGCCCCCCCAAGGGCCCAAGGCGCCTAGGGTTGGAAACCCTAGGGGGTGGGGGCGCCTCCCACCAAACTTGGGGGGAAAGTCCCCCCTTGGCCGCCCCCCCCCTCCCCTAGATGAGATCTAAGGGGGCCAGCTGATGAGGATATAGACCTAGCGTAGGGTCATGGGCCTAACCTACATACCCTACCCAAGGTCACTACCCTAGAAGCACGGAAGCTCAAGAGACAACAGGGAGTACCCAAGGAAGTCGTCGAGTGCAATCCACTGGACCGATCATATCACTCGGGTATCCCACCTTTCCGAAGACCACTCGACCATACAAGAAACCACTCGACCTATGAAGACCAGGACTCAGATGGAACTACTATGGTCGGACATTCACTCCGTAGTCTTCATGGACATTAATGACACTTATGGCTGGCGTTACCAGTAACGCCCCCCTCTTTATGTACATAGAACCCTCTGTAACGGGGGATGGCTGGGGACCTGGCGCAATCTATATAAGCCACCCCCCTCCTCTGTCACAAGGGTTCGCACCCCCTATAACACACATGCATATACTGAAATCCAGTCGACCGCCTCCGGACAACGAGACGTAGGGCTTTTACCTCCTCCGAGAAGGGCCTGAACTCGTAAACACTTGCGTACAACCTCATCGTAGATAGGACCTTGCCTCCTCCTACGTACCCCTATTCGTACTGTCAGTCTTAGTACCATGACAGTTGGCGCCCACCGTGGGGCAAAGCGTCTTAACGACCTCCGGCGAGGTTGCAATTTCTTCAGTCTTCATCAACATGGTTTCCGGCGGCAGTTTGATCATGGGCCATGAGTTTCGACTTGGAGCACTCACATTCTTCGCCGACGATTCGGCCTGGCTCCAGGAGGCCCCCTCGACGTCGAGGCGCTGCCGGTCCGAGGTTCGTCGCACTTCCGCGCGAGTGCCTGCTACGTCTTGAGCTTGCGTTGGTTTTCCTTGAAGAGGAAAGGGTGATGCAGCACAATAGGGTAAGTATTTCCCTCAGTTTTTGAGAACCAATGTATCAATCCAGTAGGAGGCTCCTCACAAGTCCCACGAACCTACACAAACAAACAAAGAACTCGCAACCAACGCGATAAAGGGGTTGTCAATCCCTTCATGGCCACTTGCGAAAGTGAGATCTGATAGAGATAATATGATAAGATAAATATATTTTTGGTATTTTATGATATAGATTGGAAAAGTAAAGATGCAAATAAAAGTAGATTGAAAGCTTATATGATAAAAGATAGACCCGGGGGCCATAGGTTCCACTAGAGGCTTCTCTCAAGATAGCATAAGTATTACGGCGGGTAAACAAATTACTGTTGAGCAATTGATAGAAAAGCGAATAGTTATGAGATTATCTAGGCATGATCATGTATATAGGCATCACGTCAGTGACAAGTAGACCGACTCCTGCCTGCATCTACTACTATTACTCCACACATCGACCGCTATCCAGCATGCATCTAGAGTATTAAGTTCATAAGCACAGAGTAACGCTTTAAGAAAGATGACATGATGTAGAGGGATAAACTCAAGAAATATGATATAAACCCCATCTTTTTATCCTTGATGGCAACAATACAATACGTGCCTTGCTGCCCCCGCTATCACTGGGAAAGAACACCGCAAGATTGAACCCAAAGCTAAGCACTTCTCCCATGGCAAGAAAGATCAATCTAGTAGGCCAAACCAAACCGATAATTCGAAGAGACTTGCAAAGATAACGCAATCATACATAAAAGAATTCAGAGGAGATTCAAATATTTCTCATAGATAAACTTGATCATAAACCCACAATTCATCGGATCTCGACAAACACACCGCAAAAAGAGTTACATTGAATAGATCTCCAAGAAGAGGAAGGAGAACATGGTATTGAGATCCAAAAAGAGAGAAGAAGCCATCTAGCTAATAACTATGGACCCGAAGGTATGTGGTAAACTACTCACAACTCATCGGAGGGGCTATGGTGTTGATGTAGAAGCCCTCCGTGGTGGATTCCCCCTCTGGTAGAGTGCCGGCGATGGCTCCAAGATGGGATCTCGCAGATACAGAAGGTTACGGTGGTGGAATATTTCTTCGGTGGCTCCCTTGATGGTTTTGGGGTACATGGGTATATATCGGAGGAAGAAGTATGCCAGTGGACGCCCGAGGGGCCCACGAGATAGGGGGGTGCGCCCAGTGGGGGGGGGGCCTCCATCCTAGTGGCCGCCTCAGGAGTTTCTTGACTTGCACTCCAAGTCCTCTGGATCATGTTTGTTCCAAAAATAATGCTCCCGAAGGTTTCATTCCGTTTGGACTCCATTTGATATCCCTTTTCTCAGAAACACTGAATAGGCAAAAAAACAACAATACAGGTTGGGCCTCTGGTTAGTAGGTTAGTCCCAAAAATGATATAAAAGTCTAAAGTCAAGCCCATAAACATCCAAAACAGGTAATATAATAGCATGCAACAATCAAAAATTATAGATACGTTGGAGACGTATCAGTGCCCGTGGCGTGCTCCTCCGGTAGCCGTCGACTCCGTACCAGTCGACGCCCGTGTCGACCTCTCGCTTTGCTGGTCGCCACCGCAAGCGGTCGGGCCGTTCACGGCTCCAGCGGTGGCTGAAGCATGCGGTGGCTCGGCAGGCGTTCACCCCTCAGGTCACGGCGATCGAGCCCGACGTATATCACTGCAGTCCAGTCGACCCGTCGACTGACTTCGCAAACCCACTTTCTGAGAGCGGGAGTTGTGACCCCGCGGTAGAAGTTCTCATGGTCGATTCTCATTGTAGCCCACCTGGTTTCCGCCGCGACGGCGAGAACATGGACGACGACGGGTCACTCGTCTACGAGGAGTACCAGCCCCAACCTCTCAGTTCGCAGCAGAGGGAGGAGTTGTGTCGCCGCAACGAGGAGGCTCTCCATACCCCCATCATAGGGGAAACCGCCGAGGCTCGGGCCTTGGAGGACGTGCGCCTGACCACGCTGGCTGAGCGCACCCGTTTAGAGAATATCCAACATTCTCTCGATGAGCGCGCCCGTCGACTGATCCCCGGATCCAGTCGGCATACGCGATAACTGTTTCCACCAGAAACTCGGGTATTCCGCACACCGATCCAGAATCTCGCAGCAGCTGAGCGTATTGCTGAGTCCATTCAGCCGTCCCGCTCGGAGGCTGGAAGAGGCCTGGAACAGATCAGAGCACTGCTCCGGGCAGCAGGAGATCAGAACTCCATGGTGTCCCAATCGCGGAACAGAATTCACAGTCGGTCGGTAAGGACAGAAACCGTTCAGTCGGCACACAGTCCTAGATCACCGTTGAGGCAAAGAGATCGTGACCATCGTCGGGATCGTCATTTGGGAAGGGCTCATGGAAATGATGATCGTGAGTTCGCCCATGACAACTACCGTCGAGTGCCTTCTCCCCTCCCGAGGGGCGGGTCGTACGGGCCCCGGCGGTATGACGACAGGCATCCGTTCGGTAATGACCGCAGAGTTCCAGTCGACCCAAGGGAGGCTAGGTTCGACGCAAGGTCAGTCCTTGTCCGAGGCTTGGTCAACCGGAACAGAGCATACAAAGAAGGGCTAGACAGAGACAGACCCAGTGGTAGCAGGGTCCACTTATCTGGCCCCGAGTGCTTCGGAAGGGCCATAAGGGCCGTTGAGATCCCCCGCAACTTCAGATTGGCAGCTGGTGTCAGCAAGTTCACAGGGGAGTCGAAGCTCGACACTTGGCTTGAAGATTACGGAGTGGATGTGCACATCGGCGGCGGCAGCGATGAGGTGGCCATGGAGATCCTCCCTCTAATGCTTGAAGGTTCTGCCAGAGCTTGGCTCAATCAGTTGGCACCTGGGAGTATTTTGAGTTGGGATGAGTTGGCCTGAGTGTTCACCAGAACATTCGAGGGCACCTGCAACATTGTGTGCTAAAGTCGAATGAAACCTTGAGAGACTATATCCAGAGATGGATCACTCTGCACCACACAGTGGAGAATGTGTCAGATCGCCAAGTAGTCTGTGCCTTCAAGGAAGTTGTTCGCTCCAGAGAGCTCAATCTGAAGTTTGGTTGGACAGGAGATATGACTCTGACTCGGATGATGGAGATTTCCACCAAGTATGCTAACGGTGAAGAGGAGGACCGACTCCGGAGTGGAAAACACAAAACAGTCACCAGGACACCAAAGGAGGGAATTCCAGTCAGAAGCAGAAGCGAAAGGCTGAGGCAGCAGGGCCTGCCAAGGCAGCAGTGTTGAATCAAGGGAAGTTCAAGGGGAAGCCCAAAGGGCCCTGGAATCCCAAGAAAGTGAAAGATCAAGATGGAAACGATGTGATGGATTTGCCGTGTCATATTCACACCAAGAAAGATGAGGAAGGAAATCTGATCCTCCCCAAGCATACCACTCGACAATGTTGACTCCTGATCCAGATCTTCTAGAAGAAGGGTTAGCCCAGTGAAAAGATAAGGATTCTGAAAAGGAGGAAGACAAGGAAGAAGAGGAGGATGGATATCCCCAGGTTAATGCCACCCTGGTGATTTTTGCTGATGTCGAGAGCAAAAGTCGACTGAAAGTCATCAACCGGGAAGTGAACATGGTCGCTTCGGCGACACCCATGTATTTAAAATGGTCAAAGACTCCTATCACATTTGACCAGTCGGACCACACGCCGCGAGTATCTACCCCTGGGCGGCAGGCGTTGGTGGTCGACCCGGTTGTTGGAGGCAGCCGATTGACCAAAGTTCTGATGGGTGGCGGTAGTGGCCTCAATATTCTGTATGCCAAAGCTCTTAAAGGTATGGTCATTCTGATGTCTAAGCTGAGCGAGAGTAACATGAGGTTCCATGGAGTCATCCCTTGGAAGAAAGCCGAGTCACTCGGTGAGATAGCTCTCGATGTGGTCTTCGGTGATGAGAAGAATTACCGCAAAGAGAAGTTGACATTTGAAGTTGTGGATTTTGAAAGTGCGTATCATGCCATTCTCCTCAGACCTGCCTATGCCATCTTCATGGCTCGACCATGCTATGTGTACCTCAAAATGAAGATGTCTGGCCCCAAAGGCGTGATTACTGTCTACGGTAACCAGAAGAAAGCGGAGGATTGCCTCCAAGATGGTGCAAAGATAGCAGATGAGCTGATGGCAGCGGTGGAGTTCCAAGAGTAAAAGAAGACGGCAAATCCGAGTGACTTGCGGCATGCCAAGAGGCCTGCCTCAGAGTCTGCGTGCCAGTCGGCCGGGGAAACCAAACCGGTTCACATCCACCCAACTGATCCCAATGCTGCTCCGACTCATATTTCCACGACGCTCGACAGCAAATTGGAAGGCGCGCTCATCCAGTTCCTCCGTGAGAACTGGGACATCTTCGCATGGAAGCCGTCTGACATGCCATGTGTACCCAGGGGGCGGGCTGAGCACCCTTTGCGCGTCGACTCGAAAGCAAAACCAGTCAAAGAGCATCTCCGTCGGTCCGCCACGGAGAAGAGGAAGGCCATTGGCGAAGAAGTGGCTCGACTTCTGGCCGCAGAGTTCATTCGCGAGATCTACCACTCCGAGTGGCTCACCAATGTTGTTATGGTTCCCCAGAAAGACAAATCACTACAAATGTGCATTGACTTCAAGCACATCAATCGGGCCTGCCCGAAGGATCATTTTTCGCTACCCCGCATTGACCAGATAGTTGACTCGACTGCAGGGTGTGAGCGACTGTCCTTCCTGGACACTTATTCTGGGTACCATCAGATCCGACTGTTTGGACCCGATGAGATCAAGCCTGCTTTCATCACCCCGTTCGGGTGCTTTTGTTATGTCACCATGCCCTTTGGCCACAAGAACGCTGGCGCCACGTTCATTCGCATGATCCAGAAGTGCCTGCTCACTCAGATCAGTCGGAACGTGGAAGCTTACATGGATGACATAGTGGTTAATTCACGCAAAGGATCTGACCTACTGACCGACCTTGCCGAAACGTTTGCCAACCTGAGAAGGTACGATATCAAGCTCAATCCATCAAAGATGCACATTTGGAGTCCCAGGCGAGAAATTACTCGGTTTTCTCATTTCTGAACAAGGAATCGATGCAAATCCAGAGAAGATAGCCACAATCCTCCGAATGAAACACCCAGTGTGAGTGCATGATGTTCAAAAGCTTACCGGTTGTTTGGCTACATTGAGTCAATTCATCTCACGCTTCGGTGAAAAGGCATTGCCTCTTTACCGACTGATGAAGAATTCTGACAAGTTCGAGTGGAATGATGAAGCCGAAGCAGCATTTGAAAAGCTCAAAGCCCTGCTTTCCAACCAGCCGGTGCTTGCAGCTCCAATCAGCAAGGAGCCTCTTTTGCTTTACATTGCAGCCACGGGACAAGTTGTCAACACAATGCTCACGGTCGAGCGGGAAAAGGCAATTCCTTCAAAGTTCAGCGCCCAGTCTATTATATTTCAGAAGTTTTGACCCCATCCAAGTAGAGATACCCTCCCTAGCAGAAGCTTGTTTATGGGATTTACTTAACCATGAAAATGGTTGCACATTACTTCTCTGATCATTCAGTTTCAGTCGACGGCGATGCTCCTTTCTCAGAGATTCTGAATAACAGAGATGCAGCTGGTCGAGTGGCAAAGTGGACGATTGAGCTTCTTCCATTGGATATCAAGTTTGACGCAAAGAAGGCCATCAAGTCTCAAGCAATTGCAGACTTCCTCGCAGAGTGGACAGAACAACAATAGCCGACTCAAATCTAGTCGGAACATTGGACCATGTTCTTTGATGGGTCCAAAATGTTGAATGGCTCTGGCGCAGGAGTGGTTTTAGTATCCCCATGACGAGACAAGCTCAGTTATGTCCTTCAGATTCACTTTGATTCTTCCAACAATGAAGCTGAATACGAGGCACTTTTATATGGCTTGCGTATGGCCATCTCACTCGGTGTCCGGTTCCTAATGGTGTACAACGACTCAGATTTAGTGGTCAGTCAAGTGATGAAAGAATGGATGTCAGGAGCCCTGCAATGACTGGTTACTGCAATGCAGTGAGAAAGTTGGAGAAGAAGTTTGAGGGGATAGAGCTCCACCACATACCCCGAATCAAGAATCAAGCGGCGGATGATCTGGCCAAGATTGGTTCCACTTGGAAGCCTATCCCCAGTAATGTGTTCTTGGAACATCTCCATACCCGGTCTGTATAAGAGGATCCCTTCAAGGAAGAACCCCCGCAACCGATAAGTTCAACTAACCCGACTGAGATTGACATTCCAGTCATGGTCGACCTGATCTCGGAAGTCCTAGTGATCATGCCCGACTAGACTGTACCGTACATTGTGTATATTCTAAGAAAGGAGCTCCTAGAAGACAAATACGTAGCCCGTCAGATAGTCCGTTGATCCAAAGCCTTTACAGTTATGAAAGATCAGCTTTATAGAGAAAGCATCACAGGAGTAGCCCAGTGCTGCATCACCCCTGAAGAAGGTCAAATGATCTTAAATGACATCCACTAGGGGACCTATGGTTACCATGCATCCTCTCGGACCATTGTGGGCAAAGCATACCGAGCGGGATTCTATTGGCCTCGAGCAAATGAAATGGCAAAGGATATAGTCGACAAGTGTGCAGGCTGCCAGTTCTATTCCAACATGTCCCACAAGCCAGTGTATGCCCCTAAGACTATTACTATTGTTTGGCCATTCACAGTCTGGGGGTTGTATATGGTCGGCCCCTTTAAGACCGGCGCGAGTGGTTTCACCCATGTGCTCGTAGCGGTCGACAAGTTCACCAAGTGGATTGAAGCTAAACCCATCAAGAACCTCAGCGCAAGAACTTGCTGTCAGTTTCATCAGGGAGTTGATATTCAGATATGGAGTCCCTAACAACATTATCACAGATAATGGCTCCAACTTTGATTCAAACGAGTTCAAGGGTTCTGCGCAACCCAAGGCACTCGGGTCAATTATGCATCTGCCACACACCCTCAGTCAAATGGACAAGCAGAAAGGGCGAATGGTTTGATTCTCCAAGGATTAAAACCCCGCTTGATGCGTGATCTCAATCATGTTGCTGGAGCCTGGGTAACCGAGTTGCCTTCCGTCTTATGGGGCCTGAGGACAACACCAAATCGGTCGACTAGCCGGACACCTTTCTTCTTGGTGTACGGTGCAGAGGCCGAACTCCCGAGTGATCTGCTGCACAATGTCCCAGAGTGGAA
This sequence comes from Triticum aestivum, assembly GCF_018294505.1. NCBI lineage: Eukaryota > Viridiplantae > Streptophyta > Magnoliopsida > Poales > Poaceae > Triticum > Triticum aestivum. The sequence continues at coordinate 651,179 of NC_057795.1, forward strand.
CTATTCACAGAAGCTGAAGCAGAACAAGCACAAGAAGACGCCGTTTATCTCCTGGAGGAAGAGCGCGAGATGGCTTTGATACGGTCCACCATCTACCAGCAAGACCTGCGTCGACTCCACGCCCGAGACATCAGAGACGAGCATTCCAAGAGGGAGACCTGGTTCTTCGAGTAGATCAGAAGCGACCTCACAAGCTGGCCCCGGCCTGGGAAGGCCCCTTCATCATCACCAAGGTGCTCCACAATGGAGCCTACCACATCTACAACATAGCCAAGAAGATAGAGGAGCCACGAGCATGGAACGCCGAGCTGCTCCGTCACTTCTACACATAGATCACTCGACCTGACGAGTTGTAATAAAAGTGTTTCAGTTTGCTTTCCAAAGACAAGATTATTTCAATATCATAATGATTAGTTCCCCATAAACATCTATGTCTAAAAATTCCCCCAGTGCGTGGCCTATCCGCGAATCTGATTCGGCTAAGTTAAAAACACTCCAAGTGGAGAGCAATCCTCCCACTCGGGGGCTTAGCAGCGAATCTGATTTGTCTAAGTTAAAAACACTTTGAGTGGAGAGCAATCCTCCCACTCGGGGGATTAGCTGCGACCCCATAATCGCCTAAATTAAAAACACTCCGAGTGGAGAGCAATCCTACCACTCGGGGGCTTAGCTGCGACCCCCTAATCGCCTAAGTTAAAAACACTCCGAGTGGAGAGCAATCCTCCTAGTCGGGGGCTTAGCCGCGAATCTGATTCGCCTAAGTTAAAAACACTCCTAGTAGAGAGCAATCCTCCCACTTGGGTGCTTAGCTGCGACCCCGTAATCGCCTAAGTTAAAAAC